>NW_022883615.1:0-30517 GCF_011952255.1 Bombus vosnesenskii
GTGACGAAATTAATACAGTATAAAACATATAAAATAAATTTATTTATACATGAAATATAGACCTATAATATTTCACCGTTACATTTATCGCATAATAAAAAATTCATTATGGCGCCACGGGTAATCCCTGTAAAGCTAGCATTCAACGTGTTGAAAGCTTCTTTCAGTTCGATCAATGGTATTGGCATAAGAATGACGCAAAGGCTCATCGTTGTTGCGTTTATCGAATCAACGAGTTTATATTTATACGTTTTCCGTGATAAACATTTTTTGTTTTTTTCCTCGTCAACCCCAGAATTAAAGATTTGTCCAGCTGTTATTACACGTAAGTTATGCAAGGCAGTTTATTTTACATTAGGCCTTCGTGTCTGGCCACAACAAATTTAAATGTATTTATAAATTCATAATAATTTACATAAGTATAAATAGTTTTTATTTGAAAGAATTTTTAATTGATTTGCAAAGAAAAAGATTTAAACCGAAAGATGGTATCAGTAGAGACCGTCTATAACCAGATTTTATATACAAAACGACAAACTTTAAAATTCTCTACGGTCTTTAACGAGGTTATCTCATCCGTTTGAAATTCTTAACAATTAGTTAAAAATATGAAACATTTAGTAGGGGACCTGTTGCTCTCATCGCTTTAGAATCCGTAAAACTTTCGACCACAAAGTACTTCGTTTGAATAAAAAATCCTGCTCGGTACAGCACTTTACAATTCTACAAACCTCATTTTTTCTACTTCAACCCTATTTTACGCGTTTTTACGTTCTGTATTCGACTTATTTTCCAGGTACACAGTGTCCATGCTTAAAATTTCACACCGGCGCGATGGTAAAAAAATTATTTTATACTGAATCTCGTGTTTTGTTGTTAAAAACTATGGATATTCGTAAAAATAAATTTCAGGCGAAACTTTAATTTTTGGAATCAAAAATCATTTTAATCGATCAATGAAATTATGAAAATTGTCCAGAGATTCCAAAATTATTAAGATTAATCTTCTCTTAAAGATCCTAAAATTATTAAAAATCAGAGATTTTTAAATCATTAAAAATTGAAGATTCTAAAGTTACTTTATTTATTTATTTACATTTCATAATTCTGCCTTCCGCAGTAAAGCGGACTTCCAGTTACACTTCTCCTTGGGATTCTAACGTTATCAAAAATGATTAAAAGCCTAAAGGCCTAAAAAGTTCTCTGTTTGCTATTTCACTGTTGTATGCTTTCTCACCCTTCGTCCCTAATCGATGAACATCGCTCTAATTCTTTTCTCTCCCTTTACTTTCGATCGCACGAGAGAAGCGTCGAAAAACCCACGACCAGGAGGGATGAAAGGATGGTTTCAGGGATGGAGATTCGTGAAAGCAGGCCGCGAGGGAAGAAGTGAACCGAGATTGGTCCGATGTTTGTTCAGCACACAACCGTTTCGTATGTAGAAAGCGTTCATAGAGAGGTGGTTGCGCTCCTTTATGCGCATGCCCAATAAAACAATCTCCAAATAATATTCTGTTCTTCGAATATACTTTTTCAACGTTCCATGCTTACGGGCTATAATTTTCTTAAGACGCTTAAAACGATCTCTTGAGCTTTCGCCTTTTCGGTGAAAACAAGCATTTTTTTATCTCCACTTTAAACTCGAACGCCAACTTCTTGACGTATTAAAGAATTTTAGAAGTTTCTTACCATTTTACAGTACGTTCTTGTTGAATTTTTGCTGGATGAAAAAACGCTTATCCGATACTTTTAGTATTTGCCTCGAAGCTGTTTAACGGTATTATCCTTTTAATAAAATTTAATTATAACGCGCTTTTACGAAATGATGGCGTACACAGTGACTGTTAATAATTTCTGGTCAGAGCGTAATTTTATTTTGACGTACTTTTTACTTTAATAAAATTCTTCGAGTGAAATGTTCCGCGATATTGTATAATATTTTTCTAAAAAAGAATATATTAATGCTAATCGATGGAACTATTAAAAAGATCGTACAGTTTTTCGAGAATGTTAATAGCCTTCTTGATAAGAAGACATCTCTTGTCCTATCTTGGTATGCGTTAAGGGTTGATGGTATAATTTACTATATTTTGAAGATCAAAGTTACGATATTCATAACAAGTTTATAAAAGTTTTACCTAACGCCGCTTGATTTTATGTGATTATACTTGCAAAGTTCTGTATCGCTTATTATACAGTTTTATTTTTATCAAAAGAAAAGAAAAATACCTCTCATAGGGGTAGTTTGCATATTTTGGTGGAGACTGGTGAGTATAAGTGTCGTTGTCGTTGAGGGCGATGCACTTGGTTTAAGTAGGCTAATGGGAACTTTCGAGTAGCCATCTTCATAACTTTTCGTATCTCTTGCGAACAGCTTCACAATCTGTATAACATTGCGGCTCTCGATTTTCTACAAAAAACACTAAATACCTTCGAACCGTTTAAACACAGAGTGCAACTGGCAAACTTTCATTACAAGATCAAATTTAATTCCACTTGCCTCGATGGACGCAGGCTATCGTTAATTAAAATCCTCCCACCAATTTGTATAAATATATGAATATAATACGAAACCTTTCTAATGAGCTAAAAATAACACGAGATTTTTAGCAAATTTAAAAAAATAAAAGAATTAAGATTAAATTTAGACGTAGTCGAACCTTATTTCGTTAAGTAATTTCCGTGAGAAGTACAGGAAACATAACTGAACATAATGTGGCAGATCCATCATGATAGATTTCGTGATTTTAATGTTACGTGTTCAAAAACGTTATATTAAAAGAGCAATAGTACTAGGATAATTAATATTTCTGAAATGTGTAAGTGCAGTTATACTTTCATGCTATTAAAACTGGAATTGTATGAGCGTTTTTATCATCTTCTTGAATAACTGCACTTACACGTCTATTTTACTAAGGTCTTCAGTTGTGATTTATTAAATTGTTTATCATGTTCATTAATTAAACTGTTAAACTGTTCATTAATTTGTATAGTTACAATATCGTACATATTCGATATGAAATTTCATTACTGCAATTTATGGATTGGTTTTACCTTACATTATTGTAACAATATACGTTTCATTATAATACGTTCCATATTGTAACAATATAGTTGCATAATTTGTGCAAATCAATGCAAACATTTGAGCAAAATATAATCCTTCGAAATATATCTCACAATGTCTTGACGCTTCGTAAAAATGTAAGTTAAATTTTTCAATTAAACATTCTGCTCGTTTCAAACCTCGTTATATATTATTCAAACCCAATACGAAAGAGTTTTCGTGTTAATAATTCGTATTTCATCGAAACGCGTAAATGTGGATCGCGATTCTAATCGATACCTATTCGATCTTGAATTAATTAAAAAAATTAGCAAAAGCTCGTTACGAGGAGTGCGCGCTTTCAAGGGAACTTTTTGCACGGCCGGGAATAGCGTCGCACCGCGGAGGCAGCCGATTCTTTCATCCCGGAAGCGCACTGGAACTTGGAGATTTTATTACGAGCGTACAGTGATCCTGTTCAATTTCATCCGCTACAAGGCGACCCTCGAAAAGCAATTTCGAGTGTACCGGAGGCTGGATTTATCGCGACCGGTATTCACTGTAAACAGCCAACGACGTTCCTCTTAATTCTGCCGCCGGCTTCCGATTCTTTACCTTCGCTCTGTTGGCCGCGGTTTTTCTTTCGTTTTCGCGGCACCGCGAAACGAAGAAAAGGCGCTTCTATCGTCGAGTAGGTTTTACTAATAGTCGATGCTCTGTTCTTCCTTATTTATTTATTTCTTTATCGTTTTCATGATTTTTATGGTCCGGGATTAGGCAGCTACCGCGATTAATAAAATACGTAACAAAGAGCAAAGCGTAGAATGCAATAAGGCAAGTTAGAAACTCAAACAACGGTATCTATACTACGATACAGCGTATGTTAGAATTAAGCAGGTAGCTTACGATATCATAATTGCTGATACAGATTAATATCTTTGAGAAGATAAAGAAGATCTTCAATGCTTCTGATTTAGACATGCTGCATCTCGTTTGGCAGAACGAATTTATTTCTTAATTTAATTTACTTTTCATGCATTAACGTTGCTACGATTAAGAAGATTATCATCTACAAATAGGATAAAGTTATGAGAGTGTGTCAGTTTAGTATGTCGAATTTTAAGTCTCATGAGAATGGCTTGCTTTCTCCGATCGGAAAGAAATACTGGACTTTTATCGATGTACATACGGATGTTATGTATGTTGAATGGGGGTGATTCCTGTGGAATCCTATGGAAGGGACGTTTGTACTCTCTGGAGTTTTGTTTCTCATTCTACGTTTTTAATCGAATGGAAACCGAGAGTAAAGATCTGAAACACATTTAGCGCATGTCGAGATAAAGGGGTTTTTAAGCTACGCTGTGCCACAAGTTTCGAGCACCTAATGTGCTTCTTGTGTTTAATATTAAATCGCCTTTTGATTGCAATATCTGCAATAATTTACAAACATTGTAGAACCATATTTTACTTTTAACTCAAGTTTGACCAAAATGTGTGACCATTCAATTTTTGACTAGTATGCAACTTTTTATGCACTTATGGGAGACTTAAACGCGAAACATAAGCAAAAATATATGAATAAATTCGAACTATAGTACTCGTTATAATATCTATCGAAAAAATGATTATCCATCGAGGTCCCATTCCTTCAGTTATATTCGTAAAGATATGAATTTGCATAAAAATCCGTAATCTATCTTTGATGGAAACTAAATTGAAAAGATAAGCCGAATATTTTACGTTTTGGGTCTGCGTTGACAACATTTTTGTTTTGTGTGATTTGGTGACATTTATATTTCCGAGATATAAAATGTGAAATTAATATAAAACTTATCACGTGATATTTAGACTTCTATTAATGATACGAGAATTTATGACTCCCCATTTTCTCCCTTTCTCTTTCTACAGTTGAAAGTCAATCTGCTGAAATAGGAAACGTCACATAATGCTGTATATCATTCAGAAAGTAAAAACCACATCGATTAATAACGTCACCATCAAGGTGTTAGCTAATCCGTGGCCAGGGTCAACGTAATAAGGCACACCTGAGATTGATGACAGCTGTTGATGTATCACTACTCTGTTATTATGTATTTCTGTAAGAATTCTATTGTGTATTCCATTGTGTCTCGATTAAACCATTCAACAGATTTATCTTAATTTAGTCTATTAATAATTTCGACGTCTCTTTTTCTATCTTGATGAAAGATACATTGCCACATTTACGCATCTTGAAGTGACGTTTCCGGTTTATGCTGAATTTTATATATAAATCTTTCCTCTGTATTTTCGAGCTGACATTTTTCGGCATCTACATTCCCATACAAAAGTTTTCGTAATAAAAAGGCTATTTATACTCGAGTAAAGTCTTATAAAATTTCAGCGTAGAGTTAACGTATTTCGTAACAAAACGATTAACATAACTGTTTTATTCTTGCGTAATAAAACAAAAAGTAACTACGATATAGAAATAAAACTGACCAATTCTATCGAGGTTAATTAATCGTTCCGTTTCTGCGAAATGAACCCTATCTACGTATTTTGATACGTAAAATTAAAAACTTTTGAAACATCGAAATCGATCAGTTCAGCTTGTCAGATTGACTCCTACATGCTTTATTTAAACAAAGAATGTCAATGTTTTCAAGACATGCGGATTACTTGGAAATGATTGTACATTTGTCATTTTCCCAGTGTCTGCTGGTATTTCTATTCTTTCTTCCAAGAGTAGAAGCTATCGTAACGATTTGTTATATTCGTTACATTAGCATGATCGATCGTGCGGAGCAAATGATCCACGTTTCGTGTACACACGCCCTCGTTACGCCGTGTTTTTCCCTAGTGATCGAGTGGATTTCATCATCGGTAAAATGCACTATATCAGACGTCGCTGACATTAATATTCAAGGTATTTAACGTTTAAAGACGCGGGCGTGTCGAGTAGTGCCTCTCGGTAACAGGCAATTCGATTGGCAAGCAACGAGGGAAAAAGCTGTTACACAATAAAATAATAGCCATTATGACTAATCGCGCGAGTGGAACTCGCGAGTATCGCGACCCTGACTAATTGTAAGCGAGTACGCGAATTGCGGTTGAATGGAACGTGCTGTCGCGTCCCGGAAACTCGAAAAAGTCAAAGGGAAACGCAATTTCGCGATAATGAATGTGGAATGTATTAATGTACATGGTGTCTCATTTTGATCGTTCCACGCAAACATATATCCTAAACTATACGTAATTCGAGAAAGAGCGTACAAAAAATTGTACGGTTTCAATTGACCCATCTTACGACGTTCAATTGGATTTGTCTAAGTGGAAGCGTTTACGAGATTCTAAGATAACCGTTGTTTCTTCCAATTGAATTATACGTTTTATCTTTCATACACCATCCGATGCACTTTTTAGTTCTCTACGGAAAAGTATCAAGGTAGTTGTATCTGAAAATTCTTAGCTTAAAAGATATCTCATTGTTAATTTCATTAAAATTGAGCGTGTGGAGGACAAGAAACATATAAACGTAAGTGCGCTGTGTTATCTTTCCTTGTCTTTCATGCGATAAGTTTTACAAGGTTGAAGCTGGAATACCTTTTGAACTAATCATTTTTCCATTGAAGTACCCTAATACTGGTTTGTAGGGAATTAAAAAATCCATCGAATAGCGTATGAAAAAAATGTATGTAGAAATCCATTTGAATAAACGAAGGTCACCTTGAGATCTCGAAGCTATGTATTTTTCGAAGAAACACTTTTTTCGAATAATATACGGTATTTGCCTGGCTCGATCAAGACGAGACACCTTGTATATACAGGCTGTTGCAAAAACATGATAGGTGCAAGGATTTTGTTAAAGGGAATAAGAAATAATTTCGAAATACACTTAGCATTGTAATTATTAATATATTTATTTAGTATAACATTGTATTTATTATATCATACTAGTTAATTAGGTCCAAGTGTATTAATTTCGGTATTTGGTAAAATTTTATATTAGGAAAATGAAATATAGAAACTCATTTAATTCTAAGAAATGGTTCTTTATTATTCATATTGCTCGATCATTTTTCAGCATGGGAAAACCATGATTATTCAGAAGCAAATCTGAATTTACTTGAAGTAGTTCTTATATTAATAATTTAAACTGTATTTTTCCTTATTCCCATGAGTATGCCATTCCGTTCTCTGATATAGTGTTGCCAGAATTTCGTACAGGTGTAGAATTATAAGATCGACCAGTACAGATTCCAAAATCAATGCTTCCAACGTAAAATCTAATTTTGTATTTCTATGTAGGGTGACTTAATTTACTAGTCTATAAACGATAATTCAGTTAACACATTAACAGTCGTCGATGTAATGTAATGTTTCGTAATTAAAGTACTTACTACTAGGTAAGACAATTATCAATGGCTCTGAGGGATTTCCTGGATTTATTTGAATTAATTCTAGGAAACGATTAAGGTTTAATATTCGTAGGATATCGTTCTGCAAAATTATTAAACGCGAGTATATTACATTGCAACGCGCTGTAGTTAATGATCTATAATGTTTAAGGGGAAAAAAAAAAGAAATAAAAAATATCGAGAGATTTTTGAAATCGATGTTCTTAATTTAAAATGTAATTTTGTCTCTTCTTATACTGACATTTAATGAGCTTAATTTACTCAACCCTAATGTAATTAAATTGCAACAACGAATATCTTCGTAATGTTATAATATTAATAATATATAAATATCGTAATATATATTTTATCACAGTTTTCAATGTCTACTACAAGATCTTCATGTTTGTGACACACGGCATACTATTTGCCGCGATACGAACCGCATCGTTTTTGATTTTCGATCGATTTGAAAAGTTGCTATGACATACAGTAACTTAGTTGTATATCAATCTAGTGATAATACGATTTTGATTTGCGCAGAGTACAAGCTATTTCAACAAGTTGGTAAAATTTATTACCATGTAATATGATTTAATACCGTAACGTAATTTAAAAGTCGAAGGATCGAATCCTGAGATTCTAAGATGATTAATAATTAGTCTTGAAGATACGGTCTTATAATTTAAAGGTATAACGGCATAATGATACAATCTGTAATATAAATGAAGATTCAGTATATCTTAAACGTAAAACGCGGCTATAAAATGTTTCAAAATAGAAATATCCAATGTTTTAGAATCCTAAACCAGTTTGAATCTTCAACAAAACTCCGATTTTTTGAGAAACCTTGACAATACGCCTGCTTTTATAGAAGCTTTTTAAAGCTATGTTAAAGGAAAGAATCAACAAGTTTAACACATCATATTTAATACCATTCGCGTCACAACGTTTAAATTTATCAATACACATTATAAAAGTCCAAATAGTTGCATAAAGCCGCGTAAAAATCCTAAAGTATACGAGTTGAAAAAAACCGGCGAACTTCTGAAAAAACTTCGGACCTCGACGATACGCTATCTTTCACGGAAGCTTTCAAAGTTATCGCGAAGGCAAAAACCAACAATTTTAGCAATTACGCCATTTAGTATAGTTCGCGTCACGCCATTTAGATTTATCAATATACATTATGAACGTGCAAATAGTTGCACAATACAGTGTTTAACAATACTAAATCGCACAACTTGAACCTCTTAACGAACCATCGAACTCCTGAGAAATTCCTCTTGACAATAGGCTATCTTTTACAATTCTTTGCCAGTTATCTCAAAGACAAGAATCAACAATTTTAACAATTACAGAAGTGTCATCCGCGTCACGCCATTTAAAACAATCTAACACTTGCGCGTGACAAGCGCGAAACTGGTGTCGCCAGCTCGATTTCCGGCAGACGACACGACGGCCAACTCACTTGACGCCGTTCATCTAACGGCGTTTAAGCTTACTTTAAAATCGATCGATCGCCTGTCGAACAATTGATTTATGGTGTTCGCGCCGTCCTATGTCAAATTCTTCGAAACATGACGTAAACGTCATGCAACATAGGGCGGAATGATGTCAATTGAAGAGAATTGCGCGAATTGAACGTTGTATACTCAGTTTCATCCAGCACTTTCGCGATGGAACACCGGTTTACGAAACCGTGGCATACAGTTTCGAATTTTCGTGGAAATTCCACGCCCGCGAATAAAATCACGCGGATAATCAAGGAGTATTGTGTCCAAGTGGTCGACGTTGTTACAACGAACCTATCCACGGAATTTGTCGTTTTATATCCGTCGCGGATACAATCCGCGAATATGGCCGTAATCCTATCGTTTAATGAGTTTCCAGATCAATGACAACATGCGTTATAATATATCATTCGTTTTTTTGCACCACTATTCTTCATCGTCTGTTATTCTGCGCGTTGCTGAAGTATTGTCAACTGCGACGAACTATTGTAAACTGCGTCGCGTTGTCGCAAACCTCGGCTCATAATTATAAAACAACCCTAAAACTTTTAATACGACGAAAGCTGCCTGGTTGAATTTAGTAAAGTTATTTTCCCCTCCTTTTTTTTTACTGCACGAATCAACCTACGCTAATGAGAGCTTAAGACAATACGCGTACAATCTTTATCTATTCGACATTTTACAACTGTACGAATAATCTTCTCGGTGGATTAAAAGACCTCACGTTTCTTTTTTTCAATTAAAAGAAATTGCCTGGCGATTCGTCAAATTCGGTTAATGAACAATTTTTGTACGATTTATGTTTGAAAACGAGCTCTTTAATTCGTTAACGACTCGTAATATATCGTGAATTGGTAGAATATATCGATGGTCATAACTTTTCGCGAGGATATAATTTTTACTGATTAAAAGGAAAGCTTGTTCGATTAACGTTAAAATATTCTCATTTTATCATTGTATATAAATTGTATATAAAACCACTAATTTTTTCAAATACATTAGAACAGGAGGCTGTAACTGGTCGGAATTTGTGGTGAAAATAAAGAAAATGTGCAAACTAATTAAACTATCAATAAATACGACAATTAATTGAATAACTCGCGCACCATATTTCCTTTGATCGAACGTGGATTTTCCATTCGTTCAGATGAAGTTGAAACGAATGGCAATGCTGCTAAAACAAAATACTTGTTGCGTGTCGCTTAGATTAACGAGTTGCAAATTCGTTGAACGCTGTAGCATACGGATAAGATGACTACTACATACATTCGCTGTCTCTGCTGCAAATTAATGCTACAGAGTGGAGTTTAAATTTTAAATGAGATAGAAATACAGAATAATTCCAACCTTCAGATGACATTAAAATTGACGTACATTACGAACTGAAAGTTTTGATGTAGCGCGATCCTTAGCATAAATCGTGAAAATAACGAATTAAATACTTGTCCCCTTAATATTAAATGGAAATTTGTAAAATAATCAAATGGAGTGACAGATGGATTTCGTTTGACTACTGCCCGCGTATATTAATTATTTGAACAAATTTATAAGAGAGAGTGAGCTACAAAATTATCGTGGAGAAATATTTGTAGAATGAGGTGGGTAGCAAATGAAGAAGAAATATTTGTATAAGAGAATGCAGTTGCAGAATAAAGTTTTCTCAATATTAATAAATTTTTGCAATAAAAAATCCCATTGAAAATATTCCAGGTGGTGTAGTATACTAAGCGAAGTACAAGCGTATCAATTAAAATTACTTTCCAAAAATCTATCCCGACCGAAAAGTTTCAGAAGTTGAAACAAGCTCCTCAGTGATTTTAAAAACCCAACGTCTTTTCAATTAAAAGGTTCTCCATTTAATATTCTTCGATCGAGAAACTTGTCAATTAAAAATCAGATGTTTCAAAATGCTGAACCATGTCAACTATCGTAACTTTTTATCAAAGGGGAGAGAAAGTAAACGAAACGCTGGGAAAATACAAGAGAAAAGAAATTACATGTTGTTTAAGAGTTTATCTCCTCTCGAGCGAATAAACTTTTCTCTCGAGAAATTCGTTGACTCGCACGATCTCTACGTCTCGAATTCTCGCGACTCTGCTTCTCGAGTGCCCTTGGTCACGGCATCGATTAACTTATTAAGAACCAAGTAGCAAAATAATACATAAAAATTGTGTAAACGCAACGTTACGGTGAAAACTCTCTATGATCGTAAACTTGAATCTCGTGTTTTTCATTTTTCATTTTTTTTTTTTTTTTAGACACAATCATCTTTTCTTCTGAATTTCTTTCTAGAAGAAGAAATGTTACGTCGTGTTAATAGATGGACAGAAATGCTGTGCAATTCTAAGTTTCCGTGATAATTTTCATAGTTGAAAATGGTAATTATCATCGTCTAGGCTTTCTTTGACGAGCATGTATGAAATTTTAGCCCAATGCAGGGTTAAGCTCGTGCCTCGACCGCATTATGCAACCCAGTTTCGAAGTTCAGGAGGGACGTCGGTCAAACAATGGTGTAACCCGACCTATGTGGTAATTGCAATTAATCTTCTCAATTTATTTTTGTTGTCCCGTCCCACGGGCTTCCTTGCTTTTTAGAATGTATCGATTTACCTGGAAATCGTGTCCGTGACGAACAATCCAAATTCGATTTCAAGTTCCATTCGCTGGGACAATAGACTTGATCCGTCGCGGATTTTTCTTTCGTTTCTGTTTTGTACTTAAATTCAGGTAATTCTTTCACGCGAGACCATCTTCAGCGAAATATGTATTCTTGGAATTGTAGACAATTTTACTAATATTATATTTGTTAGAAATATTTTTGAATATACGTAAATATTATTAGAAAATTATTGAAAGATTAATCCTATGTGTGCTATATCTCTATTCACGCGGAGGACTTTGTTTTGAATTTTCCAAGCGTCCATAACAATGTATTTTGTAGTGTTTTATTTGAATTACATAGGACTGAAGATATCTGTTCACTGTTCCTTTAGGTTTTCAAATTAAGAAACGTTGAAAAACTCTCTATGAAAAATTAATAATTGAAATATTGTATCATAAGATTGCATGTTAAATTTGATTTATTTCAGTACCAAGTAACGATTTGTTAGATTAAATTCGTGTGAACCGATCGAAGTTAAGAACATAATGAGAGTACAGATTTTTTTTATTGAGAGATCAAATTAAAGATTTTGCCACTATTGTTTCGAAAATTCTTCATCATTTGTGAAACACGTTCTCTCAGAATTTAAAGTCGATCGGTTTTCTAATCAGAAACAAACAAATTGTTTGGTAAATTTATTATCACTTACGAAAATCACAATTTTTCAGTCGACAAGGTTTCCTGGCATGAAATATACGACAAAATTATGTGTTATTTATCGATAAGATTATTTCTCCACTGCCTCGGATTAACTCGAATTCACGCAACTAAATACAACAGATTTTTCTCCGGTACACATCTTAATTGCACTTTCGTCGCGATTAATCACAGTTTGATACAATGGAATGAAAGATGCATTAATTATTTCTGCGAAACGCGCTTCCACTAAGCTAACGACTTACAGTTCTCTTATATTTACCCCGCTAAAACAAAGAAATGAAAAACCACCCTCTCAACACTAAGATTGCTAAATCTGTTAAAATGACACAGACCGATTTTTCGTTTGTACATTACAATTGGCAAAATTGTTACGGTTTTCGTTATATCGCTTCAATCATAATTATTTACGCTATTGATCAAACATTTGTAATAAAATTCAAGAATTTAAGAGAAAGTCAGTTCAGGACTTTGTATTCTGTTAGAAAACTTTTACATCAGAATTCTATCGAACTGAAGAAAATTACCACTGACAAATTTATCGTTTCAAAACAAAAATTACTAGGAGTAATTCGATGTAGCTATAGCTTAACAGGTTTTTAAAATGTGTACATATATTGTTACGACCGTTCGCGGAGAGACGCGGTCGCGAGGAAAACGCGTCAGCGAGGGGCGTAACTTCTCGCTACGATTCGGTGAATCGACGCCGCGAAGTAGTCGTTCCCCTGTTTCGTTTAGGATAACAGAGGTAGTTGATTTGAATATGACACAGTAGTAAGTTATATTTCACCGTTTATTCCACAACTTATAACGAGGATAGTTACACTGGTGCGTATGTACGAGATGAGTGAGTGACTGAGTGATCTGCGGGTGTGTATACCCGCTCGAAGGATGTTGACCGTTCGAAGGATGCAAAAACAGTACTCTTGGAAGACGATGCTGTCTCGGAGGAGAGCTAAGGATGAGTGTGTCTAGCGCACGGGACCATCGGATTGGTTGGTGCCGATGTTATTTAGGAGAGTGAGGAAATAGGCTTCGTTTTTAATTGGTTAAACGAAGGGCCTTAACCGCCCTTGAGAGAAAGTGGTTAGTGGGAGGAAAGTTGCAGCGTACGTGACAAAAACTGACTTTCCCTTGTTAAGCCGTGGTAGACAATAGTCTCTAGAAGTTCTTCCGGACCAGATGTTTGTTTCGTTTGGAGGACCTTTTCTAGGAAATCTATGTGATTTATGGAAGGTCCTTGAAATCATGGAAGATGCGCTGGGAGTATCCGAAGACATCTGGTTGCCATATTGCCAGCGGTGTGTGGCCTCGGCTAGGTAGTGTTACGCGACGTAACATACTCCCCCCGTTGAGAGGGTACCGATCAAAAGTTCTGTAAAGGTAGAGTTAATTGGAGCTGCCGCCCAACTCCATGTTGATTGTTGATGACCCGTATTCTGCTGGATGAGCTTGGCTTGATGGTAGGACGAGCTGCGTGGCACCTCGATCCAAGGTGCTCCTTGCGGTGTGAACCACAGCCGTCCGGATGATGCTGTCGTCCTCAGGGTGAACCTGGCGATGCGGCTGAAGGCCCGTTGCCTGGATGGCATGTTGTCTCCCTTGTAGTCTAGATCGCCGCCTTCCTCGTCGATGCCGAGCGATTTCCAGGTGAAATTCACGACCCAAGAAGTGTCGTGAATCTTGCTTCTGGAAGTGTCGTTAAACACCTCGGCCCAGGAAGTATCGTCGAAGGGAACGTCGGTGGGGCTTGGTGAAGATTCATCAAGCGCGGTGCGGCGGTTTGAGGTTGATTGGGAGGCTGGACTCCCCCCGATGACCCGCTCGAATCGCATTCTCTTAGGGATGACCCTCGGTGGAGAATGACCGTTGGATGTCGTGACCGCGACTTGCCGTGTGCACGGTAGCGTTCCTTATGATTCCCTCAGCTCCTGAAGTGGTGTTTGGTCGGGTGGATACTCTGCCAACTGGATGCCGGCATGGTAAGGCTGTCCTGAAATCACGCTCCCGTAAATTCGTTAGTGCGTCACTTATTGGGAAGTGACCGGGAATGAGGATAGGGAGATCACTCGGATTGGGTGATACGGGATGGCGAATTTGAAGGGTTGAGAATCTATTGTATCTGCCGGCCGTTGAGAAAACTTGTGCCCCTCTTCTTGGGTTCGTCGGACTGCCATGGGGTCCGAATTTCCAGCAACTCCCTGTTAGCCTTGACGGAGTTGGTGCCGTTGTCTGTGATGATTTTCGCGCAGTATCCTCGCCGGGAGCTGAATCGGCGTGGAGCGGCTAGAAATGCGCAGGTTGTTATTTAATTCTTCCTCGTCTTCGATTGGTGTTTGGGCGATGAGCTTCGGTCGGTGCCTTTGTTCCACGATGCTTGAGATTCATGTGGAGGATGAGATTTTCGGTCTTTTGGAGTCGACTGGGTAGATCTCCGCGAAAATTCGGTTGTGCGTCTCGATCGATGTGTAAAGCGCTGTTGCGATGATCCAGGTGGAGATCGTCCATTAGAGAATCGGTTGTGCGGCGAACGACCGCCCGACGATCGATCTCCAGACGACCGACCGCTCGTTGACCGACCGCTGGAATACCGATCGCTTGAATACCGATCGCTTGAGGCCCGATCGCTTGAAACCCGTGGACTGACCTGAGTGAGCGCTCGGTGTAAATATGTGTGATGGCGTTGCCCGCACATGTGACATGAACCGGATGTGCATTGGGTGAGTGAATGCCCTTTGCCTAAGCAATTTATACAGAGCGATGCCCGTTTTACAACTTCGAGGCGTTTTGTAGCCGATTTGGCCTTAAAAACCTTGCAATATCTGAGTTCGTGAGATCCCTTGCAGGTCGGACACATCCACATCCAATCTGTAATGTGTGTTCGTTCATGCCGTACGTTTTGTCGGTGACGAGTGTGTTGGTGGGTATCCCCCTTTCTCATTGGTGTTGGAGCGTTCGTTTGATCGCCGTTTGTCCTTGTTTGCAAGAAGTCTATTAAGTGCTTGTATGACGGTAATTTCTTGTCGGGTAAGGTGCGTTGCCATTTGCGAATGATGGCTGGGGGTAGCTTCCATGTGAGTAATTTGAGAAGAACGGTGTCGGATGTGATTGGGTCACCGAGGTTCTCTAACGCTTGGATATTTATCTTGACCGTCTCGAGAAAGTCGTCTATGGCTTCGGGTGTCTCCTTAACTATTTCCGGATAGTCGAAAAGCAAGTCTAAGTGGCGCATGCAGATTTGACGGTGGCAGTCGAATTTTTCCTTAAGTACGTCAACGGCGATTGCATAGTTTGACTCGGTGATGGCTAGCGATTGTATACTTCGCGCGGCCCTCCCAGTCAAGGCTGATCGGAGGTGATAGAATTTTTGGACTGATGTTAGTTGTTCGTTTTGATCTATCGTTGACGAGAAGGAATCGTAAAATGACTGCCAATTTTCGAGCGTACCATCAAATGTGGGTATTCGAATCTCCGGTAGTTTGAGCGAAGCAGACTCGCGACCGGCAGCTGATTCGTCGTTTGTCGATTGTGACGTCGTAGTTAGTCGTAGGTTGCTCAGTTGAGTAGTTAATCGGAGTTCTAGTCTCTCGTACTCATCGGCTATTTCAAAACCGCGCGCGGACTCCTCCTCGTCGATGCTTACAATTTCATTTTGAATGGCGCGGAGCTCCGTTTCGTATGTGTCCAGACGAGTTTTGATTTGAATTAGCTCGTTCTCTCGCGGACAGCCGGATTGTTCGATTTCATCCAGTTTTTTCGATAAGCGTGTAAAGTGGCCGATGCAATAACCCCGGCGTCGACGCAAGGCGGTAAGTTCGTTACCGGTGGCCATTATTTGTTAGATAATTGAGAGTGGATGGTTATAACTTACTTCTGTTGAAGATTGTCCAGTTGCGGCAGGAGGTTGCGTGGTTGCGTTCTAACCACCGAATTATACCTCTTCAAGGGTGACGATCCTTGTCGTTACTGACCTCGCTGGGGGGGTAACGCTTCCGCTGCTGGTTATGTTGGATTCACGTGGCACTGTATCGTAGTGGGTGTCACTGGTATGCGCTTTTCACTTGACGCGTGATGCGGCTTTGAGGATCGAATGATTCGACCGGTTACGTGTCCACACTTATCACTTGTCACTGAATCCGGCTCGAAGGACCAAATGCTTCGACCGGATGGGGACAAAACTGTCCACGGCCACTGATGATCCGGCTCGAAGGACCAAATGTTACGACCGTTCGCGGAGAGACGCGGTCGCGAGAAAAACGCGTCAGCGAGGGGCGTAACTTCTCGCTACGATTCGGTGAATCGACGCCGCGAAGTAGCCGTTCCCCTGTTTCGTTTAGGATAACAGAGGTGGTTGATTTGAATATGACACAGTAGTAAGTTATATTTCACCGTTTATTCCACAACTTATAACGAGGATAGTTACACTGGTGCGTATGTACGAGATGAGTGAGTGACTGAGTGATCTGCGGGTGTGTATACCCGCTCGAAGGATGTTGACCGTTCGAAGGATGCAAAAACAGTACTTTTGGAAGACGATGCTGTCTCGGAGGAGAGCTAAGGATGAGTGTGTCTAGCGCACGGGACCATCGGATTGGTTGGTGCCGATGTTATTTAGGAGAGTGAGGAAATAGGCTTCGTTTTTAATTGGTTAAACGAAGGGCCTTAACCGCCCTCGAGAGAAAGTGGTTAGTGGGAGGAAAGTTGCAGCGTACGTGACAAAAACTGACTTTCCCTTGTTAAGCCGTGGTAGACAATAGTCTCTAGAAGTTCTTCCGGACCAGATGTTTGTTTCGTTTGGAGGACCTTTTCTAGGAAATCTATGTGATTTATGGAAGGTCCTTGAAATCATGGAAGATGCGCTGGGAGTATCCGAAGACATCTGGTTGCCATATTGCCAGCGGTGTGTGGCCTCGGCTAGGTAGTGTTACGCGACGTAACATATATTTTTACACATATTAAACCTTCATAATTCGAATACTAAAATCCTACAAGTAAATGTGATAACATTTCTCTTGACAATCTTTGCATAAAATATCTAAGACAAACTTTTAACGACTCGATCGAGGATAAAGAAAACCGATAGTCTTGAGAGAAAGACACCATATCATATTCACTTTTTTAGAGATTCTTAATGAGAAATAGTTTGGACAAACTGTAAATCCAGAAGACTCGCTACGTGCGTAAATGATGTAGAGACATCAGAGAGAAAGGAACCGAAATCGACGCGTAGGAACGTCGGTTTTTAGAAATATTCCATCCAATGTACCGATGAAGCAATGTACTCACGACAGGAATTCGAACGAAATCCTTTCTGGTCCTAGCCGCTACCGAAGAATAATGGCCGCGCAGAGGATTGCCACTTCACTCATCGCCGACTATCCTTGCACTAAAGCTCTGTCACCTCGCTCTGGCAACGATAACAAAACTTGCGGACGTAGTTCAGCATTTTAGAGGTCCTGCATTCGATCAGGGTACGTGGAGAGCGTGCCAGCGTGTAATTCTTCGCCACTTAGAGTGGGTCATTAACGATGCCCTCCACGATCTTTCGAAGCTCGCGTAATTCTCGTGCACGCGCTTCTTATCCTCTTTATTCTTTTTCGTTACGTTCACCTTCTTTGCTTCTTTTCTTTTTTCGATCGAAAAATGCAAGATAAAGTTATGATCTTCGTTATTCGCTGACTCGAGTCGATTATTAGACTATGTGGATTTTTAAACGTTCGCGGGCAGTTGAAAAGGCTTTCGATGAGAACATTCAACGAATGTCGAAAGCATTGTGATTTTTAAAACGCACGATCCTCTACGAGGAGATCTAATTTTCTATAGTAAACTTGTTCCATATTGTCGTTGCTACTATCTACCATATACTTATTACGCGTGGTTGATAGATGGTTATGCAACGTACATTCTATGCATTTTTGAGAAACTAGAGAAGCTTTGAATAAAAATCACTACTGCATCATAAAAATATTCTATTTTTCGATAGATTCGGTGCTACATAAAAAGATGTCGTTCTTCATAGCGATCTTTTGCATAATTTATTCTTGTTAATCTCAACATTTCTTTAATTAATACTCTCCTAATACCTACCCAATGTAAAAATATTAATTTTCATTGAGACATTAATGTGCATAGATAGAACATTAGTGTGGAGTTTTATCCATCTATAGGAAATTTAGAAACGAGAAAATCCGTAAGACGCTCCTAATATACAAAAATGTATTCTTTATAATGTTCCAGAATATTTGGTAAATAAACAAATTTCTGCTTACAATCTATTTCGTTGATCATTCATTAAAGTATAAACTTTGCCTTTTGACATATTTTTTCTTTTTTTCTCTCATCTAAATAATGTCTTTGATACACGAAGGTGTAAATTTACATAAATATCCTTGATCAAATTTGATTCTCACGCGAATAGTATAACGATGTGTTGTCACGATAAGCATTTTTGTATTCGAGTAAAGTCTGATCGAAAAAGAGGACTGAAGAGGGTTATACGATGGAAGAGAGGCTTGCAGAGAAGCTGGGAAACAGTTTACAAGTCGGGCTAGGAAATGGAAGATTGAGTAGTTTAGTTGTATGTTGGAAAAGAGATTATATGAGAGGGACTGGGAAATAGAATCGAAAAATTATGCGTTCAAGCTTATTGAAAAGAACTTTTTTTAAGAGTGTTCGTAATAGATTCATCGTACATGTTTTAAGGAATTTATTTGATACATCTGAGATTTATGTAGCTTTTGCTTGTGTAATTCTGCTCATTTCTTATAGATGCCTTTTCTTTGTCGCAATATAATGTTATTCATAACATGCAATGACATTTCCAATGGTGTTCCCTATCCTCGCATAATACGTATCGGTAATTCTGTCATAATACTTCATCTATGCACATATGCAGTCGACTACGTCAGCGATATGTGTAATACGTTTGTATCAGCTTTAAGATTAAACAATACTGCTATTGAGTTGGAAATTCATCCGATTGTTCGCTTCGTACAGTGTGTAGTGTAATAGTGGATATTAAACAATAAATATTTGCTACGATATGTATAATTGATTGCTTCAGTTCGCAGTCAGAATTAGCTCAAACTCGCGCTATATCTAAAAAAATGTTCTTAAGTTACACAGACGGTTGTCTGTCATCTCGGAAGATGCAGTCATTGAAATCAGCGTTTGAATGTCATATTTTCTGGATGATATAATTTTCATCGGTAAAATTAGAACATATGAATTATCACAAACCAGGAATTAAGCCAAGTTTACGCAACGTGTTTATGCACCAGTTATAGTTTACATAAGAAATTCCAAATTATTTACATAATACGTCATACTAATACGTCAAAAAAATCATTTACTAAAATCCATGTCTCATCGAAATATGAAAAATACGAAAAAGAAAGCAGGAAACTATGGAGAACGATAGAATTCGATCGAAGAATCGGTCTCGTTCGGATAAAGAGGCTCTAGAACGCACGCAGGCCTAGTGGCCCCGATACTGGAAGAGGCCTCCATTGTACGAAACCCACGAAGATGGAGATAACGTAATGAAACTAACTGGCTTGCTCTGACCAATTAACCAACCCAACTACGGCATAATATTTAACGTACACTCGCCGCCTTCCCCTGTTCACGTGGCCACGTTTACGCGATGGATATAGCGTTACATGAAAACGCGTTGCGAGGGAATCTCGCGTGATGATGAATTCGCTCACGCGCATCATCCCAGCGTGAGTTACAAGTACCTTCACGCGATTGACGGATCAAATATTCAAGGCAATTCGATTGGAATTATATTCGTGGGCCATAAAAATATTCACCTTCGCGATTTTATCGATCTATTCAAGACAGATTCGAAATCGATGTGTCGGAGATGAAAGAACACCTGTCGGAGATAAAAGAACACCGGAGTCTTTGGAACTTTGGATAACCCCGCAACATTGTAACCTAGAGTCTACTAAAACAGTAATTAAACAATTGTAGTTATTCAATCCGATTGTAATTGTTCGAGATAGGTGATAGTGAGCTCTGGCTCGAGGCGACAGTCTGTCGCCCAACGTAGCCGCGGCCAACGGGATGAGAAAAGGACGTACTCACAAAGTCTAAGTCTGGTTAAAACGTGAAATAACCACTGATCGCGAAGATGTTAGTCTTTAGTCGATGAGATCGCGAGCGAGAATGACTTTCCCGTCCCGATGATACCACGGAGGAAAACTATATTGGGGCGTGTCTAAGGACACGAGATCGGATTCGTCGAGAAAAGCCTCCGTTCAGAAAGTAAGGGAAATTGTCGTTGCCGCTAATTGGTCAATCTCTATACCGGTGGTTAGAAAGAGATGCTAGCTGTTTTCGAGGGGAAGTTGCTAGTGGGAGACGCCGCTCGTTGAAAAATTGGTCTCCCCTATTTTCCCGTAGTGGGGACAAAGATTGTTTGTCTGTTTGATGGACTTTAGTTGACTAAATCTTAAGATTTATAACGAGCCCTCGAGCTAGCTGAACATGTACTGTGGAGACACATCGACATCTGGCAATTATCTTACTCCAGGAATAGGGTCTGCGCGTGGCGAGCCACGGGACAAAAACCGTTGGAATATTTACTGTCACGTGTCGCCACGAATATTTCTTTTAAGCTATAGGATTTTAAGCTTTTGAGCTATAGGATTACTCCATACCTTCGTTAAACAAAGCGTTCATCCCGTTGGCCGCGGCTACGTTGGGCGACAGACTGTCGCCTCGAGCCAGAGCTCACTATCACCAATCTCGAACAATTACAATCGGATTAAATAACTACAATTGTTTAATTACTGCTATAGTAGACTCTAGGTTACAATGTTGCGGGGTTATCCAAAGTTCCAAAGGCTCCGGTGTTCTTTCATCTCCGACAGATGAAATATTTTTATTCTCTGATTTATAATTTTGGAAGTGTAAGGATTTCGTCGAGTGAACGAAGAATATTCGTAACGGAGTACCACGTCTTTAAATCAGGAATTTTTGATAAATAAGTAACGTAAGGTTTTCTGAAGCTGATTACTGCAAAAAAAGAAATTCATCATAAATATTTATAATATTAGATAAATATTAAAAATGCCTTTTTATGCAAATGCGGGAGGTATATTACCATGAGACTGTGTTCGCATGATAACGATGATAATGGTCGCAGAAACTGTTTTTTGCCTAACGCTATTTTAACATAGACATCGTGTTTTTTGATGGTTACAAAAAAAAATTAAATTTTATAGATTATGTATAATCAATTAATTCAGTGATCAGAATTTTAAAGAAACTTTTTAATAGAATAAATGAGAACTCGAAAGGGCAAATACGTGGAATTGTAACGATGTGTTAAGGTGTAGGAAGATTTAACATTAAGCTGTTACTGTTAATTTGTGTTTCCGCCTGTTTGCACGCGTCTGACCATAGACAGGCACGCTCTACTGCGGCTGCCAGGCATCCGCTGCACGTGAGCAATCGTATTTGAATATAACATCTGTTTGATTTGTTTTTACCAACTTTGTGTACCACTAATTACCAGTGGCGAAATTCAGAAATTATTCCGATTTCCTCGAAACAAAAAACATAGAATCTCGTCTTTTTAGATATATGATTTTACTTGGATATGTCTTACAGTTCGAACACCTAACCGATTTTCTGTACATTTAGTATTTATAATAATAGACTTTAGACTAGCTTCACGTACGAATATACAGGGTGGTTGGTAACTGGTGGTACAAGCGGAAAGGGGGTGATTCTACGCGAAAAAAGAAAATATAGAATAGAAATCTTTCGTTAGAGGCTTTGTTTTCGAGAAAATCAACTTTGAATCTTATCTCGTTATAACGGATCTCACTGTAGATCGTTGTCTCGATGGAAAAATTAAGAAAAAAATTTTTATTCTATATTTTCGACTTCTTTCACCCCCTTTCCGCTTGTACCATCAGTTACCATCCACATCCATTCCATATACATCCTGTCCATAAAATTATGAAATACCTACATTTTTCAATTATGTTCAAAATTCTACAGACCTCCCCCTTCCCCGAAATCTCATTTTGCGCTTTCGTCAATCATAAAAGTTTATTTGCGAAAACAAGCAGCCCAAGAAGAACAATTTGCGTCAGTCTAAAATTACCATCACGCATCAAGGAACGTACCTGACGTCAACAAGCCTGAAGTCCCTCCCATATTTAACTCTACTAAGCCAACCACGGGAGTTCCGCGTTCAAAATACCAATCGTTCGTTTATTTGCATGAGAAAAGATTTGTCGGTGGCTGGGGAGGAAACGAGCCGAAGCGCGGATAGGTGAATGTCGGAAGAGAAGGGGAAAACCTTCCGAGTCCTGAAACAATTTTCGTTTCGAACAGCTCGTCCTGCTGGTGGGGAGGGCTGCATAAATATTCGAGGTTGCGCATCGTGCTCGACATAGCTGGAAACTGCTGGCAAGCGAACAAGTGGTGGAGAAGGAGCACCAGGACCTTAGTTTCTCCACAGCTCAGTACCAGTTGCGCTCCATACGAGTGTTCATCCAACCTGCTCGAAAGGGTGGAATTCCAACGTGAAGACATTGAGTTCGGTGACATCGGTGAGTTTAAATCCACTATATCTTCTATGAAATCATCGTGACGCTAAATGTAGTTACAAGAAATCATTCTAATTTATTTCTGTGTGTAATTTCTTTTCTTCATTTCGCGTGGTTTCTTACTTGGTCAAAAAGGTGAGGAACTTTTATGCGAGGATACTGTTGATAAATTTGCATCGTCCATCCTTTATTGAATTTATACGCAAGACCATCGACGTTGAGTTTCGCTCGATCATTGTCCATCGAATAATTATAAAATTTATTCTGATTTTTGTGCGTCTTCGGTCCTTTCCTTAGCTTCGTCCGATTCTTTTTTATTTGATCTGATTGATTGTAGCAATTTAAATACGAGGAGACTGCTGGTCAGTTCGAATCGATTATTTTCTGTGCAGTAATCGTAGCAAAATGAATATATTCTAATTTATACGTGTCCTTTGTCCCACTTTGTGCCCGCTCTTTTTCCCCTACTTTCTACTGTTTCGAGGCATGAATGAATCCTCTGAACTTGTTGCTCCGGCAGTGAATGAAAAGTGAAGTTTAGGATTGGAAAGTGAAATGAAAGTTTCAATTCCTCGCTTGTGTTTCACTTGTGGAAAGAATCTTCATCAGAAGTTTGACATTTTTGATAGAAGCAAGTGTTTGTGCTCACATTTAGATTTTAGAAAGAATTTTGAATTGTATATGTCGATTATGTATATTGGTCATTTAAAAAATCATAAACACTGTTCAAACTTCTAAGGTACAATGAGAAAAATACAATGCTCATAATTTTATCTTTCCCATGCATTACTGTACTATTACTTAGTGCTGGAAGTTATAAATACCTCTTGTCGTAACTTATCAAAATGTTCTGCTCAATGATATAGTCCCATTCATCCCCTGTCATTCCCACCCACCATTTACATCTCATAACATAATAATAAAACAGTACTTGACATGATTAATAACATATTAAAAGCATCACTTAGAAGAGATGAATTATTTCATAATATAAACTTTCATGTTTATTAATCCCTTAATGTTTTTGTATTCTAATACTTTTGTATATCGCTTATGCTGTAGGTTGAATATGCAAATTAATATTTTTATAGATATAATTTAAATAATACTCGATAATAGCACTGGATAATATTATATCGAGTACTATTCCTCGAATATTTTACACGTTTTTCCATATTACATAATGGAACATAATTTTTGTCTAAATTACGATGCTTCTAATTAAATTTAAATATAAACGAAAGATTGCTTTCCTTCAAAGTTATTGAAATTCGTAAGAAAAGCGAAAGACAAAACAGAATCGATGTATCGATTAATTCCTTAAAAATTTCTACTCGATAACTGGCCCTTAACATTTCACGAACTATGCGCGTTTTAATATTCATGGTTACAAGAAAGTAAGAAGAAAGAAGCCGAAATAGGTCGACGCGTGTTAGCGGCATATTTTTTATTCGTGTACCCACTTCAAAGTCGTCTATACGTACCTCCGACCTAATACGAACAGCTCTCTTTTCGGTCTCCTCCCTTTTATTTCTCTCGCATTTTTCTTCTTCCATTTCCTCCTGCCTCCCCCCTTCTCTCTCTCTCTCTCTCTCTCTCTCTCTCTCGTTCGTTCCTTTGCCCTGGATATTTTTCGCGTGGTTCGAGCAACGATGAATTTCCGTGCCGCGAAATTGATGACACGAGGGATAATGAAAATTTATCGGGTATAATAGCCGACGTTCTGATCAAAGACCAAGCCAATCCGTGCCTAAAAAAAAAAAAAATTTTTGGATACCGTCAATGAAGCTGTATTATATTTACATATAAACTATATTATATATGGGACGCAGGTGTTCTATATTAAACATAGCTAAATATAGGTAAATGCAATTAAATAGAGTTAAATATACCGTAATGAAATATATTTAGTTTATGAAACTTTTCCTAAATTAAATGGGAAAATTATTCGCATAGCTGGAAATTCGTATAGTATCTATAATAAAAATTTATAAAATAACAAGACAGCCCAGAGGACTTTTCAATATTTTTTATTTCGATATATATACTGCATTTCCATTAATCTTCGTTTCAGATATTTTTAAAAGGTACTTATTAATATCACTTCTAGTCATTTTTTAACATTATTCGATAAAGTTACATTAACAAAATCGTGTTTTTCAATTATACCATTTACTACTCTTTATCTTCATGATTATAATTGATTATACAAGTATCCCATATATCGTAATGAAGCAATTGTGTATAGTTGTAGCATTGTAAAGTTATGACTCTGAGACAACAAAATCGTAAAAATTCTGAAAAAAAATTGGCTGACAGAATATCCTACCAAGTATTATTTTCAGCGAAGCAACAGGTTTTGTCAAACGTATAACCTTTATAAATTTGTGACGTAAAGTATTTCAAATCTATCTTCTCCAAAAAGAAGAACGTCGTAGGATAAAATTGTACATTTTAAAATGTACATTGTAAAATTATACATTTTCGATTTATTTCTTCACGTAGAAAATTTTACCTTATCCTTTATAGTACGATTAATGAGACACACTAAATATTCGAATGCTACGAAACTCGTAAGAACCAGTTGTACTATACTTTAACCAGTTACACATACTAAACGGTATCAAGTAACTTATCGATCAGTATCGCTTTCCTTTAATATGAAAGAACGAAATAAACGTAGAACAGAATTTTTACGAACAGAGAAAGTATTAGGTTGTCCGGAAAGTGTCTTTCTTTCGCAAGCGTGTCTTTTACAACGATGCACCTTCGTACAAACGTAAAACCAAGTCTGTGAAATTTATCTCAACAGAACAAATTGGATCGTACGTAATTCGACAAAATAATATAAAACAAAAAACGTTGTGCGTCTATTATTTCCTCATAAAACGAAAGAAACTTTTTGGACAAGCTAATAGTTTTCGAAAGATTTACGACTTGTCTATGGAAGACGAGGGATTGAAAGAACGCCGAAGAATGAGGTTCAATGGATGAACCAGCAGGAAGTTCTCGAAGCAGCCGCGAATCGCGAGTACCCCCTCGAAAAGAGATGAAAGTGAATCGAAACTGTAAGACTGTTACGATTTTTCCTCTCCGATATTCGTGAATTAAATCACGGTCAACTCAGCTTGAAAGAGAAGTTCGATTAAAAATCTTCTATTGTAAAATTCCTTAGTCACTCAGGCAGATCCATGCGCTTAACTCTTAATTAGTATTCTTGATACAGCAATAGTTACTCAATTTTAGAGTTTCAATAATATACGTTGATTTGTATTTCGTACTTTACGTAATAAGTATCATTGATATTATTTACGGCATAACACTCAATAATAATTTAAATTTCAATATTGAAATTCTGTAATCATATATTAAAATATTGAAATTGTATACTGAAAGTATTTCATTCTGTTAGCTTAATTTGCTCAGGAGCCACGCTGATCACCTTCATAAATTCAAGCACAGAGAAAAATAACAGAAAACAATTACAAACGCTTTTGAAACTTTACCTTGGAGCCTGTGACTTTTTACAATTCTTTGCGATAGATAATTGCAAATTTGGAAGAATAGATCGTTCGTTTTTTAGCATGCTGAATATTAATTATATACTTAAATAATTAAATCGAGGAATTTTATATTAATTTTATATTTTTCACAAGGCTGATCAGTTTCTCGTGTGAAAATCTCAATGAAAAGAATTCATTTGCTATTGTTAGATTAATCCTCGTCTTAAATCCTCGTTACTGATCTAATTTATACAAAATAAGGTTACACACTTGCAACAATAAAGAAGCTATAGAACGGCGAAGATATCCTCAAAGAAGGAGAGAAGAATCAATTATACGAGCCATTATTCGCCACTTACCTAATCTTAAATCTAACTGCAATTGTCCTTTCTTAATTTTATGATTTCCATTACGCGAATCGAGTTGAGTGTAAAAATTCTGTTTTACGACTAAACCATATTTACGACTAAACGAATCCTTACTCAACATATATATAAACATTATAATGCAGAGATTGGAACACAATTCAATTTCGTGGACAGCATGTGTTCGTGATCAATCGACGCGTCAGATAATTTATTATTGAATAAACTGGCCGGTGGCGTCTGCGTTTCATGATTGGCAAGTCGATAACGATACAACCGATAGGTAACCGAAATAAATGTTCTACATCTGCGAAGTAAACGTTGTTCTACTAAGCTTTCGACGAGTGAATATTTCTCTTCTTTCTTTCCATCGATAAATCGCGTATCTCTTAGTAACATTCAACGAAATTTTACAAATTTCACCATAGGCAGAGTAATTCTATAGCCGAAAGATAGAAAAAAAGAAAATATGGAACAGCGAAAGAACCAAGTCAATTTCCCTCTTTCATCCAGTTTCAGAGCGAAATACGACATATATGATACTTTCATGCTTCAATTTACGATCAAAGGATATTCAGAGTCGCAACTTTTTATCGAATCGAAACTCCCAAGCTGCATGTTTCACGCAGAGGAAATGGGAGAAAGAGTTACATAAACACTGATAAGTGAGCCAGTGAGAAGTTAAATTGATCGATTCCATTTTTAAACAAGTTTTTTCGTTCTAAGATCCGATCGACTAAATCGCTACACTCACTGCTGATATTTATTTAAATTTATGTTTTTATAGAGTGCGACGAAGGAGAAGAACCTAGACAGAAATTTATTTTACTTACTGAACTATTAATAGCTGCTAGACTTTGCATATTTGTACACTTTCGCGCGTATTTTTACATCTTTCAATTTACCGTAAAACCTTATTCACATTGAACTCTTCAGAAACCAAACGATTAATCTCAATAGAGTCAACCTTCTTTACAAACAAGGTATTTCTATATTGCAACTATTTTGAAACATATACACGTATGAAATATAAACATATTTTTCATCCTAATTCCGGACACTCTTTTCACATGGATTTCGTCAAAATTATGCGGCCTTGCGATTAAAAGAAATTTTCTCGAGAAGTGTCGCGATTAGGCAACTGATTGGTATTAACAGATTATTAACAGAAAGACAAAATAAACTCCGTTACACAAATCGGATGATCAAGTTTTCGGAGGAGAAAGAGAAAGAGACAGAGAGGGGGAGAGAGAGAGAGAGAGAGAGAGAAACAAGATTTATTGAAGGGAGGATGAGGGAACGGAAACACTTTGAGGAAACACTTTGAGCTCTATGCTTCGACCTGTCCAGCCGCCAATCGAATTAGCGTGCCATCCAGCATTGATTTTGCGTCCATATCGTGGAACCATGCCGTATTTATTGCTTACCAGGTTTCCTGTGTCCTATGAATTTCAGTTTTTCCGCAAGATGCCGCAAGATGCAGCTCGTTTTCCTTAGACTCCGATGTGAAATCGCGCGAAAAAGTAAGAATGAAGGCGTTTCCATTGGATCGCGATTGCACTTTATCGTATTAATTAACTCGACATTACAGCGTAGTCCTAGAAAATCGTATTAATCGAGGTAATCCGATGCAATTGATTCACGGCCAGCGTACTGCTGCGCATCACGCGAGTCGTTGTCTCAATTATTGAATTGCTCGTTGCGAAGTATTGTAGCGGAACCTCGGAAACGAAATTAACGATGTAATTGGGGACAGAATGCATTGTAACGATGGAAAATATTTTAGTTATAACAGCTAATTCGAAGGTTGAAAAATATCGATCGAACTGTTTGCTGGTGTTCGCCCAAGGATTCGAACATGTAGGGGTATAGTGGTTGAACAATTAGATCTGGTCATATCTGTTAATTTTTCTGTCGTTATTGCATAATTCATTGTATTCTTTGGTTTACTATATACACGTATCCCGTTTGATAAATTATATTTCTAATTTACGTTAATAATATTAATACTTTGCATTCGACGGTTTCATTTATTCATATTACCAGATACTCCAAGTAATTTCAGTAGAAAGAACGTGTTTTCGTATAATTGGTTAAATATATGCGTAGAATGAAGAGTCATAGCCGCGTCACTCATCCCCTACTCACTCACTCACTATCATCGCGCAGTGCGATACGATTTTGCTTGGTAGTGTAATATATCTTCGGCCAATACGTCGGTTTATTTTTCTGATTGTATCTTACCTGTTCGTTGCAAGAATACGTGAGATAATTATGATTTGACAGGTTAAGGACAAATTTTTAATTTATTGATTTATTAAATTTTTAATTTATTAATTATTTAATTTATTTGATATTATTAGCGGAGCCCTCGATTGCGAAGGGTTATAGTAGCGTCGAATAAAATTGAAATTGTTAATAGATCATTTTTTGATATTATATTTCAATGGATCTTCGTGGAAACTTGAAAAATTAATTAATTATTCGTATCGAATTAGTAATATTCGTTTGTTTGTAAAATGTACTTGTCAAGATAGTATTATATAAAAATGCTGAATCTCGACAGGTTAATTTCTCATGTGAGTTTTCACGAAGCTTGAAAAAATAGAATTTGTAATTAGTGTTATTTGCAACAGACATTTATTTTCCCTGAAACCTATGTAGGTCACAAATATTCCTAGTAGCAATGCGTGTGAACTACATTCGCTTCTCTATGTACGTACATATGTACTCTCAAAATTTCATTAAAATCGTTCTTACGCTATTTTAAAATCCATTCTAAAATCGATTCTATGGTGACAACCAACGGTGTAACTTTATAATTCGACGAAATTTTCCAATGCATTTCAAACAGACAAATTTTTACAATCCCAATATAGAGAAGGTATAAAAATAAAATAGTTATTTTTCTTGCTCGGTTCTAGATGAGAACAATAAAAGTTGCGGGGACAGTGATTAAATTGCTTTAAGGAAAAACCTCCTATTTTTTGTTTTATATATTGACTTTTTGTTGCAATATTTTCCAAGAGCTTCGACTGGCATCGAGTCGTATAAAATCGTAGAAAAAGGCGCTAGTATTCTTTATAGTTGCATAGCTTCCATCATCGCCTGGGTAATAGGCCTCGCTTCGTCTTTGACGCGACAATCTCGTTACCAAGACTTCGAT
The DNA here is from genome assembly GCF_011952255.1 of Bombus vosnesenskii. NCBI lineage: Eukaryota > Metazoa > Arthropoda > Insecta > Hymenoptera > Apidae > Bombus > Bombus vosnesenskii. The sequence goes on from NW_022883615.1 coordinate 29,864, forward strand.
TTTCGAGTTGCTTAATGCGATATCGACATCAGAACGATGCCTCGACGAGCAATTCATCAAAAAAGTTTTTTAAATTTTATTCGTGTAATCTCGAAAGTGACTCGAGATTGACCGAGAATAATACGATGTTTCATTTATTTGTCGAAGCTTGGGTGAAAATTTTCCGCCGACAGATTTTTGATTGCAACCAACGACATTTGACATTACTGACACGAGAAATAGAAATTTATTGTCATAACTAGCAACGTTGTAAATTGTTCGTATTTGCTTTGATACGAAGATGAATTGGAAATTATTAAAATTTAACAATTTAATAGCATTTACAATTATTCGTATTACCTCATTTAATTATATCATAATTGACAATACAGAAGTGTCACTGTTTCTGTATACCTAAATATATTATGTAGTATCGTTTGTTTTTTACAATAACTGTGCAATTCCATCGTATTGATGCCTTTTCTACTGTAATTCTACTCCTAACTAATTACATTGAATCAACGTCAGTCATTCGCATAATAACAATTCTATTCCCTGATATTCCCAACCCGAAAGCAAATATCCTCTTCCAAATTGTTGCGTATGTATAACCATCCGATTTCTATAGTGATATATTAGCCGTACTGTATTATGTGGATTCTTCGTTGTACGAAC
>NW_022883616.1:0-23164 GCF_011952255.1 Bombus vosnesenskii
AATGCAAGATAAAGTTATGATCTTCGTTATTCGCTGACTCGAGTCGATTATTAGACTATGTGGATTTTTAAACGTTCGCGGGCAGTTAAAAAGGCTTTCGATGAGAACATTCAACGAATGTCGAAAGCATTGTGATTTTTAAAACGCACGATCCTCTACGAGGAGATCTAATTTTCTATAGTAAACTTGTTCCATATTATCGTTGCTACTATCTACCATATACTTATTACGCGTGGTTGATAGATGGTTATGCAACGTACATTCTATGCATTTTTGAGAAACTAGAGAAGCTTTGAATAAAAATCACTACTGCATCATAAAAATATTCTATTTTTCGATAGATTCGGTGCTACATAAAAAGATGTCGTTCTTCATAGCGATCTTTTGCATAATTTATTCTTGTTAATCTCAACATTTCTTTAATTAATACTCTCCTAATACCTACCCAATGTAAAAATATTAATTTTCATTGAGACATTAATGTGCATAGATAGAACATTAGTGTGGAGTTTTATCCATCTATAGGAAATTTAGAAACGAGAAAATCCGTAAGACGCTCCTAATATACCAAAATGTATTCTTTATAATGTTCCAGAATATTTGGTAAATAAACAAATTTCTGCTTACAATCTATTTCGTTGATCATTCATTAAAGTATAAACTTTGCCTTTTGACATATTTTTTCTTTTTTTCTCTCATCTAAATAATGTCTTTGATACACGAAGGTGTAAATTTACATAAATATCCTTGATCAAATTTGATTCTCACGCGAATAGTATAACGATGTGTTGTCACGATAAGCATTTTTGTATTCGAGTAAAGTCTGATCGAAAAAGAGGACTGAAGAGGGTTATACGATGGAAGAGAGGCTTGCAGAGAAGCTGGGAAACAGTTTACAAGTCGGGCTAGGAAATGGAAGATTGAGTAGTTTAGTTGTATGTTGGAAAAGAGGTTATATGAGAGGGACTGGGAAATAGAATCGAAAAATTATGCGTTCAAGCTTATTGAAAAGAACTTTTTTTAAGAGTGTTCGTAATAGATTCATCGTACATGTTTTAAGGAATTTATTTGATACATCTGAGATTTATGTAGTTTTTGCTTGTGTAATTCTGCTCATTTCTTATAGATGCCTTTTCTTTGTCGCAATATAATGTTATTCATAACATGCAATGACATTTCCAATGGTGTTCCCTATCCTCGCATAATACGTATCGGTAATTCTGTCATAATACTTCATCTATGCACATATGCAGTCGACTACGTCAGCGATATGTGTAATACGTTTGTATCAGCTTTAAGATTAAACAATACTGCTATTGAGTTGGAAATTCATCCGATTGTTCGCATCGTACAGTGTGTAGTGTAATAGTGGATATTAAACAATAAATATTTGCTACGATATGTATAATTAATTGCTTCAGTTCGCAGTCAGAATTAGCTCAAACTCGCGCTATATCTAAAAAAATGTTCTTAAGTTACACAGACGGTTGTCTGTCATCTCGGAAGATGCAGTCATTGAAATCAGCGTTTGAATGTCATATTTTCTGGATGATATAATTTTCATCGGTAAAATTAGAACATATGAATTATCACAAACCAGGAATTAAGCCAAGTTTACGCAACGTGTTTATGCACCAGTTATAGTTTACATAAGAAATTCCAAATTATTTACATAATACGTCATACTAATACGTCAAAAAAATCATTTACTAAAATCCATGTCTCATCGAAATATGAAAAATACGAAAAAGAAAGCAGGAAACTATGGAGAACGATAGAATTCGATCGAAGAATCGGTCTCGTTCGGATAAAGAGGCTCTAGAACGCACGCAGGCCTAGTGGCCCCGATACTGGAAGAGGCCTCCATTGTGCGAAACCCACGAAGATGGAGATAACGTAATGAAACTAACTGGCTTGCTCTGACCAATTAACCAACCCAACTACGGCATAATATTTAACGTACACTCGCCGCCTTCCCCTGTTCACGTGGCCACGTTTACGCGATGGATATAGCGTTACATGAAAACGCGTTGCGAGGGAATCTCGCGTGATGATGAATTCGCTCACGCGCATCATCCCAGCGTGAGTTACAAGTACCTTCACGCGATTGACGGATCAAATATTCAAGGCAATTCGATTGGAATTATATTCGTGGGCCATAAAAATATTCACCTTCGCGATTTTATCGATCTATTCAAGACAGATTGGAAATCGATGTGTCGGAGATGAAAGAACACCTGTCGGAGATAAAAGAACACCGGAGCCTTTGGAACTTTGGATAACCCCGCAACATTGTAACCTAGAGTCTACTAAAACAGTAATTAAACAATTGTAGTTATTCAATCCGATTGTAATTGTTCGAGATAGGTGATAGTGAGCTCTGGCTCGAGGCGACAGTCTGTCGCCCAACGTAGCCGCGGCCAACGGGATGACAAAAGGACGTACTCACAAAGTCTAAGTCTGATTAAAACGTGAAATAACCACTGATCGCGAAGATGTTAGTCTTTAGTCGATGAGATCGCGAGCGAGAATGACTTTCCCGTCCCGATGATACCACGGAGGAAAACTATATTGGGGCGTGTCTAAGGACACGAGATCGGATTCGTCGAGAAAAGCCTCCGTTCAGAAAGTAAGGGAAATTGTCGTTGCCGCTAATTGGTCAATCTCTATACCGGTGGTTAGAAAGAGATGCTAGCTGTTTTCGAGGGGAAGTTGCTAGTGGGAGACGCCGCTCGTTGAAAAATTGGTCTCCCCTATTTTCCCGTAGTGGGGACAAAGATTGTTTGTCTGTTTGATGGACTTTAGTTGACTGATTTATAACGAGCCCTCGAGCTAGCTGAACATGTACTGTGGAGACATCTGGCAATTATCTTACTCCAGGAATAGGGTCTGCGCGTGGCGAGCCACGGGACAAAAACCGTTGGAATATTTACTGTCACGTGTCGCCACGAATATTTCTTTTAAGCTATAGGATTTTAAGCTTTTGAGCTATAGGATTACTCCATACCTTCGTTAAACAAAGCGTTCATCCCGTTGGCCGCGGCTACGTTGGGCGACAGACTGTCGCCTCGAGCCAGAGCTCACTATCACCAATCTCGAACAATTACAATCGGATTAAATAACTACAATTGTTTAATTACTGCTATAGTAGACTCTAGGTTACAATGTTGCGGGGTTATCCAAAGTTCCAAAGGCTCCGGTGTTCTTTCATCTCCGACAGATGAAATATTTTTATTCTCTGATTTATAATTTTGGAAGTGTAAGGATTTCGTCGAGTGAACGAAGAATATTCGTAACGGAGTACCACGTCTTTAAATCAGGAATTTTTGATAAATAAGTAACGTAAGGTTTTCTGAAGCAGATTACTGCAAAAAAAGAAATTCATCATAAATATTTATAATATTAGATAAATATTAAAAATGCCTTTTTATGCAAATGCGAGAGGTATATTACCATGAGACTGTGTTCGCATGATAACGATGATAATGGTCGCAGAAACTGTTTTTTGCCTAACGCTATTTTAACATAGACATCGTGTTTTTTGATGGTTACAAAAAAAATTAAATTTTATAGATTATGTATAATCAATTAATTCAGTGATCAGAATTTTAAAGAAACTTTTTAATAGAATAAATGAGAACTCGAAAGGGCAAATACGTGGAATTGTAACGATGTGTTAAGGTGTAGGAAGATTTAACATTAAGCTGTTACTGTTAATTTGTGTTTCCGCCTGTTTGCACGCGTCTGACCATAGACAGGCACGCTCTACTGCGGCTGCCAGGCATCCGCTGCACGTGAGCAATCGTATTTGAATATAACATCTGTTTGATTTGTTTTTACCAACTTTGTGTACCACTAATTACCAGTGGCGAAATTCAGAAATTATTCCTATTTCCTCGAAACAAAAAACATAGAATCTCGTCTTTTTAGATATATGATTTTACTTGGATATGTCTTACAGTTCGAACACCTAACCGATTTTCTGTACATTTAGTATTTATAATAATAGACTTTAGACTAGCTTCACGTACGAATATACAGGGTGGTTGGTAACTGGTGGTACAAGCGGAAAGGGGGTGATTCTACGCGAAAAAAGAAAATATAGAATAGAAATCTTTCGTTAGAGGCTTTGTTTTCGAGAAAATCAACTTTGAATCTTATCTCGTTATAACGGATCTCACTGTAGATCGTTGTCTCGATGGAAAAATTAAGAAAAAAATTTTTATTCTATATTTTCGACTTCTTTCACCCCCTTTCCGCTTGTACCATCAGTTACCATCCACATCCATTCCATATACATCCTGTCCATAAAATTATGAAATACCTACATTTTTCAATTATGTTCAAAATTCTACAGACCTCCCCCTTCCCCGAAATCTCATTTTGCGCTTTCGTCAATCATAAAAGTTTATTTGCGAAAACAAGCAGCCCAAGAAGAACAATTTGCGTCAGTCTAAAATTACCATCACGCATCAAGGAACGTACCTGACGTCAACAAACCTGAAGTCCCTCCCATATTTAACTCTACTAAGCCAACCACGGGAGTTCCGCGTTCAAAATACCAATCGTTCGTTTATTTGCATGAGAAAAGATTTGTCGGTGGCTGGGGAGGAAACGAGCCGAAGCGCGGATAGGTGAATGTCGGAAGAGAAGGGGAAAACCTTCCGAGTCCTGAAACAATTTTCGTTTCGAACAGCTCGTCCTGCTGGTGGGGAGGGCTGCATAAATATTCGAGGTTGCGCATCGTGCTCGACATAGCTGGAAACTGCTGGCAAGCGAACAAGTGGTGGAGAAGGAGCACCAGGACCTTAGTTTCGCCACAGCTCAGTACCAGTTGCGCTCCATACGAGTGTTCATCCAACCTGCTCGAAAGGGTGGAATTCCAACGTGAAGACATTGAGTTCGGTGACATCGGTGAGTTTAAATCCACTATATCTTCTATGAAATCATCGTGACGCTAAATGTAGTTACAAGAAATCATTCTAATTTATTTCTGTGTGTAATTTCTTTTCTTCATTTCGCGTGGTTTCTTACTTGGTCAAAAAGGTGAGGAACTTTTATGCGAGGATACTGTTGATAAATTTGCATCGTCCATCCTTTATTGAATTTATACGCAAGACCATCGACGTTGAGTTTCGCTCGATCATTGTCCATCGAATAATTATAAAATTTATTCTGATTTTTGTGCGTCTTCGGTCCTTTCCTTAGCTTCGTCCGATTCTTTTTTATTTGATCTGATTGATTGTAGCAATTTAAATACGAGGAGACTGCTGGTCAGTTCGAATCGATTATTTTCTGTGCAGTAATCGTAGCAAAATGAATATATTCTAATTTATACGTGTCCTTTGTCCCACTTTGTGCCCGCTCTTTTTCCCCTACTTTCTACTGTTTCGAGGCATGAATGAATCCTCTGAACTTGTTGCTCCGGCAGTGAATGAAAAGTGAAGTTTAGGATTGGAAAGTGAAATGAAAGTTTCAATTCCTCGCTTGTGTTTCACTTGTGGAAAGAATCTTCATCAGAAGTTTGACATTTTTGATAGACGCAAGTGTTTGTGCTCACATTTAGATTTTAGAAAGAATTTTGAATTGTATATGTCGATTACGTATATTGGTCATTTAAAAAAATCATAAACACTGTTCAAACTTCTAAGGTACAATGAGAAAAATACAATGTTCATCATTTTATCTTTCCCATGCATTACTGTACTATTACTTAGTGCTGGAAGTTATAAATACCTCTTGTCGTAACTTATCAAAATGTTCTGCTCAATGATATAGTCCCATTCATCCCCTGTCATTCCCACCCACCATTTACATCTCATAACATAATAATAAAACAGTACTTGACATGATTAATAACATATTAAAAGCATCACTTAGAAGAGATGAATTATTTCATAATATAAACTTTCATGTTTATTAATCCCTTAATGTTTTTGTATTCTAATACTTTTGTATATCGCTTATGCTGTAGGTTGAATATGCAAATTAATATTTTTATAGATATAATTTAAATAATACTCGATAATAGCACTGGATAATATTATATCGAGTACTATTCCTCGAATATTTTACACGTTTTTCCATATTACATAATGGAACATAATTTTTGTCTAAATTACGATGCTTCTAATTAAATTTAAATATAAACGAAAGATTGCTTTCCTTCAAAGTTATTGAAATTCGTAAGAAAAGCGAAAGACAAAACAGAATCGATGTATCGATTAATTCCTTAAAAATTTCTACTCGATAACTGGCCCTTAACATTTCACGAACTATGCGCGTTTTAATATTCATGGTTACAAGAAAGTAAGAAGAAAGAAGCCGAAATAGGTCGACGCGTGTTAGCGGCATATTTTTTATTCGTGTACCCACTTCAAAGTCGTCTATACGTACCTCACCGACCTAATACGAACAGCTCTCTTTTCGGTCTCCTGCCTTTTATTTCTCTCGCATTTTTCTTCTTCCATTTCCTCCTGCCCCCCCTCCCCCCCTTCTCTCTCTCTCTCTCTCTCTCGTTCGTTCCTTTGGCCTGGATATTTTTCGCGTGGTTCGAGCAACGATGAATTTCCGTGCCGCGAAATTGATGACACGAGGGATAATGAAAATTTATCGAGTATAATAGCCGACGTTCTGATCAAAGACCAAGCAAATCCGTGCCTAAAAAAAAAAAATTTTTGGATACCGTCAATGAAGCTGTATTATATTTACATATAAACTATATTATATATGGGACGCAGGTGTTCTATATTAAACATAGCTAAATATAGGTAAATGCAATTAAATAGAGTTAAATATACCGTAATGAAATATATTTAGTTTATGAAACTTTTCCTAAATTAAATGGGAAAATTATTCGCATAGCTGGAAATTCGTATAGTATCTATAATAAAAATTTATAAAATAACAAGACAGCTCAGAGGACTTTTCAATATTTTTTATTTCGATATATATACTGCATTTCCATTAATCTTCGTTTCAGATATTTTTAAAAGGTACTTATTAATATCACTTCTAGTCATTTTTTAACATTATTCGATAAAGTTACATTAACAAAATCGTGTTTTTCAATTATACCATTTACTACTCTTTATCTTCATGATTATAATTGATTATACAAGTATCCCATATATCGTAATGAAGCAATTGTGTATAGTTGTAGCATTGTAAAGTTATGACTCTGAGACAACAAAATCGTAAAAATTCTTAAAAAAAATTGGCTGACAGAATATCCTACCAAGTATTATTTTCAGCGAAGCAACAGGTTTTGTCAAACGTATAACCTTTATAAATTTCTGACGTAAAGTATTTCAAATCTATCTTCTCCAAAAAGAAGAACGTCGTAGGATAAAATTGTACATTTTAAAATGTACATTGTAAAATTATACATTTTCGATTTATTTCTTCACGTAGAAAATTTTACCTTATCCTTTATAGTACGATTAATGAGACACACTAAATATTTGAATGCTACGAAACTCGTAAGAACCAGTTGTACTATACTTTAACCAGTTACACATACTAAACGGTATCAAGTAACTTATCGATCAGTATCGCTTTCCTTTAATATGAAAGAACGAAATAAACGTAGAACAGAATTTTTACGAACAGAGAAAGTATTAGGTTGTCCGGAAAGTGTCTTTCTTTCGCAAGCGTGTCTTTTACAACGATGCACCTTCGTACAAACGTAAAACCAAGTCTGTGAAATTTATCTCAACAGAACAAATTGGATCGTACGTAATTCGACAAAATAATATAAAACAAAAAAACGTTGTGCGTCTATTATTTCCTCATAAAACGAAAGAAACTTTTTGGACAAGCTAATAGTTTTCGAAAGATTTACGACTTGTCTATGGAAGACGAGGGATTGAAAGAACGCCGAAGAATGAGGTTCAATGGATGAACCAGCAGGAAGTTCTCGAAGCAGCCGCGAATCGCGAGTACCCCCTCGAAAAGAGATGAAAGTGAATCGAAACTGTAAGACTGTTACGACTTTTCCTCTCCGATATTCGTGAATTGAATCACGGTCAACTCAGCTTGAAAGAGAAGTTCGATTAAAAATCTTCTATTGTAAAATTCCTTAGTCACTCAGGCAGATCCATGCGATTAACTCTTAATTAGTATTCTTGATACAGCAATAGTTACTCAATTTTAGAGTTTCAATAATATACGTTGATTTGTATTTCGTACTTTACGTAATAAGTATCATTGATATTATTTACGGCATAACACTAAATAATAATTTAAATTTCAATATTGAAATTCTGTAATCATATATTAAAATATTGAAATTGTATACTGAAAGTATTTCATTCTGTTAGCTTAATTTGCTCAGGAGCCACGCTGATCACCTTCATAAATTCAAGCACAGAGAAAAATAACAGAAAACAATTACAAACGCTTTTGAAAATTTACCTTGGAGCCTGTGACTTTTTACAATTCTTTGCGATAGATAATTGCAAATTTGGAAGAATAGATCGTTCGTTTTTTAGCATGCTGAATATTAATTATATACTTAAATAATTAAATCGAGGAATTTTATATTAATTTTATATTTTTCACAAGGCTGATCAGTTTCTCGTGTGAAAATCTCAATGAAAAGAATTCATATGCTATTGTTAGATTAATCCTCGTCTTAAATCCTCGTTACTGATCTAATTTATACAAAATAAGGTTACACACTTGCAACAATAAAGAAGCTATAGAACGGCGAAGATATCCTCAAAGAAGGAGAGAAGAATCAATTATACGAGCCATTATTCGCCACTTACCTAATCTTAAATCTAACTGCAATTGTCCTTTGTTAATTTTATGATTTCCATTACGCGAATCGAGTTGAGTGTAAAAATTCTGTTTTACGACTAAACCATATTTACGACTAAACGAATCCTTACTCAACATATATATAAACATAAACATATATATAAACATTATAATGCAGAGATTGGAACACAATTCAATTTCGTGGACAGCATGTGTTCGTGATCAATCGACGCGTCAGATAATTTATTATTGAATAAACTGGCCGGTGGCGTCTGCGTTTCATGATTGGCAAGTCGATAACGATACAACCGATAGGTAACCGAAATAAATGTTCTACATCTGCGAAGTAAACGTTGTTCTACTAAGCTTTCGACGAGTGAATATTTCTCTTCTTTCTTTCCATCGATAAATCGCGTATCTCTTAGTAACATTCAACTAAATTTTACAAATTTCACCATAGGCAGAGTAATTCTATAGCCGAAAGATAGAAAAAAAGAAAAAAATGGAACAGCGAAAGAACCAAGTCAATTTCCCTCTTTCATCCAGTTTCAGAGCGAAATACGACATATATGATATTTTCATGCTTCAATTTACGATCAAAGGATATTCAGAGTCGCAACTTTTTATCGAATCGAAACTCCCAAGCTGCATGTTTCACGCAGAGGAAATGGGAGAAAGAGTTACATAAACACTGATAAGTGAGCCAGTGAGAAGTTAAATTGATCGATTCCATTTTTAAACAAGTTTTTTCGTTCTAAGATCCGATCGACTAAATCGCTACACTCACTGCTGATATTTATTTAAATTTATGTTTTTATAGAGCGCGACGAAGGAGAAGAACCTAGACAGAAATTTATTTTACTTACTGAACTATTAATAGCTGCTAGACTTTGCATATTTGTACACTTTCGCGCGTATTTTTACATCTTTCAATTTACCGTAAAACCTTATTCACATTGAACTCTTCAGAAACCAAACGATTAATCTCAATAGAGTCAACCTTCTTTACAAACAAGGTATTTCTATATTGCAACTATTTTGAAACATATACATGTATGAAATATAAACATATTTTTCATCCTAATTCCGGACACTCTTTTCACATGGATTTCGTCAAAATTATGCGGCCTTGCGATTAAAAGAAATTTTCTCGAGAAGTGTCGCGATTAGGCAACTTATTGGTATTAACAGATTATTAACAGAAAGACAAAATAAACTCCGTTACACAAATCGGATGATCAAGTTTTCGGAGGAGAAAGAGAAAGAGACAGAGAGGGGGAGAGAGAGAGAGAGAGAGAGAAACAAGATTTATTGAAGGGAGGATGAGGGAACGGAAACACTTTGAGGAAACACTTTGAGCTCTATGCTTCGACCTGTCCAGCCGCCAATCGAATTAGCGTGCCATCCAGCATTGATTTTGCGTCCATATCGTGGAACCATGCCGTATTTATTGTTTACCAGGTTTCCTGTGTCCTATGAATTTCAGTTTTTCCGCAAGATGCCGCAAGATGCAGCTCGTTTTCCTTAGACTCCGATGTGAAATCGCGCGAAAAAGTAAGAATGAAGGCGTTTCCATTGGATCGCGATTGCACTTTATCGTATTAATTAACTCGACATTACAGCGTAGTCCTAGAAAATCGTATTAATCGAGGTAATCCGATGCAATTGATTCACGGCCAGCGTACTGCTGCGCATCACGCGAGTCGTTGTCTCAATTATTGAATTGCTCGTTGCGAAGTATTGTAGCGGAACCTCGGAAACGAAATTAACGATGTAATTGGGGACAGGATGCATTGTAACGATGGAAAATATTTTAGTTATAACAGCTAATTCGAAGGTTGAAAAATATCGATCGAACTGTTTGCTGGTGTTCGCCCAAGGATTCGAACATGTAGGGGTATAGTGGTTGAACAATTAGATCTGGTCATATCTGTTAATTTTTCTGTCGTTATTGCATAATTCATTGTATTCTTTGGTTTACTATATACACGTATCCCGTTTGATAAATTATATTTCTAATTTTCGTTAATAATATTAATACTTTGCATTCGAAGGTTTCATTTATTCATATTACCAGATACTCCAAGTAATTTCAGTAGAAAGAACGTGTTTTCGTATAATTGGTTAAATATATGCGTAGAATGAAGAGTCATAGCCGCATCACTCATCACCTACTCACTCACTCACTATCATCGCGCAGTGCGATACGATTTTGCTTGGTAGTGTAATATATCTTCGGCCAATACGTCGGTTTATTTTTCTGATTGTATCTTACCTGTTCGTTGCAAGAATACGTGAGATAATTATGATTTGACAGGTTAAGGACAAATTTTTAATTTATTGATTTATTAAATTTTTAATTTATTAATTATTTAATTTATTTGATATTATTAGCGGAGCCCTCGATTGCGAAGGGTTATAGTAGCGTCGAATAAAATTGAAATTGTTAATAGATCATTTTTTGATATTATATTTCAATGGATCTTCGTGGAAACTTGAAAAATTAATTAATTATTCGTATCGAATTAGTAATATTCGTTTGTTTGTAAAATGTACTTGTCAAGATAGTATTATATAAAAATGCTGAATCTCGACAGGTTAACTTCTCATGTGAGTTTTCACGAAGCTTGAAAAAATAGAATTTGTAATTAGTGTTATTTGCAACAGACATTTATTTTCCCTGAAACCTATGTAGGTCACAAATATTCCTAGTAGCAATGCGTGTGAACTACATTCGCTTCTCTATGTACGTACATATGTACTCTCAAAATTTCATTAAAATCGTTCTTACGTTATTTTAAAATCCATTCTAAAATCGATTCTATGGTGACAACCAACGGTGTAACTTTATAATTCGACGAAATTTTCCAATGCATTTCAAACAGACAAATTTTTACAATCCCAATATAGAGAAGGTATAAAAATAAAATAGTTATTTTTCTTGCTCGGTTCTAGATGAGAACAATAAAAGTTGCGTGGACAGTGATTAAATTGCTTTAAGGAAAAACCTCCTATTTTTTGTTTTATATATTGACTTTTTGTTGCAATATTTTCCAAGAGCTTCGACTGGCATCGAGTCGTATAAAATCGTAGAAAAAGGCGCTAGTATTCTTTATAGTTGCATAGCTTCCATCATCGCCTGGGTAATAGGCCTCGCTTCGTCTTTGACGCGACAATCTCGTTACCAAGACTTCGATTTTCGAGTTGCTTAATGCGATATCGACATCAGAACGATGCCTCGACGAGCAATTCATCAAAAAAGTTTTTTAAATTTTATTCGTGTAATCTCGAAAGTGACTCGATATTGACCGAGAATAATACGATGTTTCATTTATTTGTCGAAGCTTGGGTGAAAATTTTCCGCCGACAGATTTTTGATTGCAACCAACGACATTTGAAATTACTGACACGAGAAATAGAAATTTATTGTCATAACTAGCAACGTTGTAAATTGTTCGTATTTGCTTTGATACGAAGATGAATTGGAAATTATTAAAATTTAACAATTTAATAGCATTTACAATTATTCGTATTATCTCATTTAATTATATCATAATTGACAATACAGAAGTGCCACTGTTTCTGTATACCTAAATATATTATGTAGTATCGTTTGTTTTTTTACAATAACTGTGCAATTCCATCGTATTGATGCCTTTTCTACTGTAATTCTACTCCTAACTAATTACATTGAATCAACGTCAGTCATTCGCATAATAACAATTCTATTCCCTGATATTCCCAACCCGAAAGCAAATATCCTCTTCCAAATTGTTGCGTATGTATAACCATCCGATTTCTATAGTGATATATTAGCCGTACTGTATTATGTGGATTCTTCGTTGTACGAACGTAAGTAGTCAAGTGAAATTTGTGATGTTCCTTGATCTATGTACGTTACGATCAGTTTGCAACAGGCAACGGCAGTTTTCCCGAGTCGTTGCACGTTCAGCAAGAAATTAATCAGCAGTGAAGAAAAATATAAAGTTCCCCTGTATTTCTAACTTTGTACTCTGTAATGTCACGGTTTCTAATCTTTCATCCATAGTTCACACTGTAAGAAAAAGTAATCGGTTACATTAATTACGTTGCTTAAAATCATCGAATTTATCTAGTCGGTTAAGCGTGTAAAATCGACGAACGGAAGATTATTTAATGAGAAAACTCGACATTACCAAAATGAACGTTTGCCCATGTTGAAGTAGCATTTAAAGGATGAGCGCGATACTCAGCGTCGAGTCGAAAACGTTTCGAGTTCGAGTTTCTATTCGCCTCCATATGAACCCATTGAATAATCGATACGAGTTGCTCGTTACACGGTAATTCCTTGCTTGCAAATTTGAAAGCCACCCCCATAGGCCCTGTTAATCGGTCAGACTAGCGCAGAGACGCGTTTCATTTGCTATAATTCGATCTTCGGACGGTTTAGTTATCGTCGCATTTTGACGCTGCTTACCAGCAGATTAATCTCTAGCAAACAATTGATAGGCGTCACAAACAGACCAGTTGCTTCGTAGTTAGCGAGTCTCTGGACGTTCAGAATATGAGGATCCAGCTGATCCACCATTACAATTAATCGGATTAATTCTCACTCCCTCTCGCCAAGGGATATATGTAATTGATTTTCTGAATCAGGGATGGCTATTCCGATAATATACAGTAAATATAAAATATAGCGAAAATACATAGTAAATCGAATTTTTCCTTTTCATTTCTTAACTTTATCTGTTCTCAAGATACATAGCTTTTGCAGTTTTCCGTAATGGGACAGAAAGCGGAACGTCTTTAGGCTACCATCTTTTTCTTTTTACAATTTAAATTCGTTTCTTCAATGTCCGTTAGAACATTTTCCGGCCAATATTTTTTAAAATTTCACACGTATCCTTCCTTCGCTATAAGACGCGAGATACACGTGTACTTCAGCATCGACGTGTCTTCAACTCATCGACGCCTCTTTCTCGGCGTTTCCCATAGTCCGTTTTCCATTCTGTCCGCGTTTCAACCCCCGACCACATTTTCTGTGCAACGTGTACACACATCCAAATATGGGTTGACTGCGACACGGGAAAACTCAGCGTTAGAAACGAACGAAGAAACGCCTAACCATCGTGAAAGCGATGTGAACGCGGAAATCGGACGAGGCGAAGTTAATTTCGACTATCAGCCAGCTTCGGGCAATGAATCTCGACGATTTCCGCGAGCATATTGGACTTATCTGCTCCAGCACGCCTTACAATCACGATAACACCTTCTGTTGCACGCACGTGAACACGCAACCCCCTCGTTACCCTCGAAACGAGCGGTCAGAGATCCGTGAACAAGATTGAAATTCGTTACGGTTACGGAAGCCGTTTACGAGCCTATGGATTACGAGGGTCGTTTCGAAGAATGCAGTGAGCGATCCCATGGAGCGTAATTCTTAGCCCATTAACGGGCAACGTTGCGTTAGCGAATTTCATCTGTCACCTTTTCCCCAATGAATTTGCGTTATCGAATTCTATTTGTTAACATTATCACCACGACAAGCAATTCCAAGGATGAGCTTCGCGTTTACCTCGTCTCTACTTTTTGTTTCGAATTCGTCTACTGTTTGTATCGAATTCGTCGCGCTTCGTCGTGAGAAATCTTCAGCCGTTCCAAAAGTTTCGTAAAGATTAATCCTTCATAATTGAAGAGCGGAAGTAGATAAAGTTGCCAGTATCGAAACTAAAGTTTTCTGGGAAACGACTGTTTATGAGAAATTGTTTGTTTATGGGAATGTTATTTATTAGAAAAATATAACGATACTTATTTATTACGCATATTATAATACTTTATATAATTTTACGATATCTCTATTCTATCGTTTCAAAGATCTGTTAATTAACGATAAAAAAATATCTTCTTTATATCTTAAGAGAAGATATGTAAGTCCATTATGTAGTTTGCTTAAGAAGGTCAGTAGAGATTTTCTTATCTGATGGGATAATTGAGGCAGATTTATCTACGCACATGTTCAAGCACGATGGAGGGAGTTTGCTGGCACATGGTGCACACAGTCTAATTTAGGGAACTAATCGTATAACATACATCATACACAACCTATATCACGTATGAAACGTTAAAAACTGTACGAATTATTATGATTACACTTCCCTTCATATTTACTGATATTAACCTTCATACAAACAACCTCTTCAAGGAAAAACAAAATCCTTTTTCGAAAATGGCACTTCCAATTCTTCTTATTCTCACTATTTAATTGCTAGCTGTATCAAGTAACAACGAAAAAAATAATAATATCTAATCGTTAAGCAGGGCCATATTTTTGGGGATACAATTAAAAAAGTAAATCGTCGGTGGAATATTGTTTCACCTATCAAGAATTTTGGAAGATATAATTAGAAAGGTACAACCTGGGTAGAAAATTGTACTCCTTATCGAGCATTTTTGAAAATATAATTGAGAAAGTGGAATCTGGATAGAAAATTGTTTTACCTACGAAGCATTATAAAAAGTAAGTTTAATAAAACTATACCTTGGATAGTTCATATATTTTTTCATATTATACGCATTCGTTAAAATTTTACACTCCCAAACATCCTGCTATACTTGCACAAAAAAGCGCAGTCTAGTAATATCCCCCTCACTGCTCCTCGCATTTTCTTTCTAATCATCTCTCGTTCGCTTTTCCTGATATTATTCTCAGCGTAAGTTCAGAGTGGCGGTTTTTAAACTCAGGAACGCGCGGCTGTTCGTTAAATGAAATATCAAACGTAAGAATTGCCGCAGTCTTAACGCGAGATAATTCATTTCGTGGCAAAGAGCGCACGTCGTTGAATATTAATTCATATCTCATATAAGTTGCGAATAAAAAAAGCAGATAAAAGAGGACAAAAATCCGATAATTACCGCGAATCTTTACGCAATTTCAAGAAATACAAAAGAAATTTGTTTGTAAGCATGCTACTAAGTATTATTAGAAGTACTGTACTTTCGATATTTTACATATTCTTGCATATTTTCTACATTTTTCTGTATTTTTGTATCCTTAAACTTTCCGTAAACGCGTAAACGTCTGCGCTCTGACAATGACAAGGAAGATTCTACTGATAAAAATAAAGCATCGAATTTCACCGAACTCTCAGAAATGTAATTCTCAGATCACATAAATTAAAAAGAAAGAACAAAAGAAAATACAAATATATATATATATATATATATACATACGTAGCCACAAATCAATTTGGATCACGACAGATAAAATAGCTGGCAATAATGTCTCCACGAACATTATCATAATTTATTGGAATTTACATAAAAGCCAAAGAATGCTATTGTTTCAATGACACTGCGTTTTGTCGAGTTAGATAAATATGAATTGTGTGTTTGAACAAGTGTTCGGTCGTGTTTCACGCGACGAAAAAGGAAATCACAAGACAAGGTATCGCCTCGTTGGAAGCAACAAATCGCAATACGAGGGTGGAAATTGGGTGATACCGGGAGGATTACGAGGGATGAGAAATCTGTCGAGAGCGTGAAAGGCTCGCAGTCACCGGGTTTCTCCAGTTCTGTCGCTTTTAACGCCGAGTTCTTCCGCTTCGAGGATAGAAGCTGCGAAATATCGAGGCCATTGTCCAAAGATTTTCAAGAATATCCGATGCAACGTCTTGAAATTTACGAGAGCAAGTCTGATAAATTCTTATCTCTGGTCCATTCGTGGCCAATTTTTTAATACCCTCGTAACTTGTAACGACAAATAAAAATATTGGTACAGGCCAATTTTTTTTTTTTGGATAAAATCTTGTGTGAATTTACAAAAAATACGATTCTTCGTTTAATTTTTTTCCCTTATTGTCTTTACATATTTGGAGTTTAAACGCGTTATAAGTACGTTTTTTTTTAACATGATTACGTAGAATTCTTATTCTGAATAAATTATTTGTTTCCGCTTCATAACTGTTTCTAAATTACGGTGCATTTAATCTTGAAATGCACAGTAACATTTTATACTTTTTACGTTCTAAGGAATTTTCAGGATCGGTTAAAAATTAAATTACAGTAATGGTAATACTCAATATTAATGTCAGACGTGGATACTTCACTGTTTTGTATAATAATTTGTTATCTTGGCATCGATCAAGGTATTTAATATACAAAGCGTACAGATTAATAAGAATTTTAATTAATCCTTCTTCTATAGTATTCACCGTTCTTTTCGAGCTCGTACCATTTCAAATAGACTTTCGAATAGATTTCAAAGATTTGTCTGTTCAAATAAAACGCGATCTTTTTTATTTCCCTATCAGTCGTCCCGTTACTGTTCCGTAGTTTCCAACAGATTGCAGATTCGTTTAAAAAACATTTGTAACGAAAAACAAACCCACTCGCAGAAATGTTATTCAATATCGCATTTATAACTTTCATAGACATCCTCCTCTCATTGCTATCATTGTAAACAGATTGAAACTTCGTTTGCAAACACTCGCGATTAAAAAAAAAAGAAGAATTAATCTTAAACAATTTTATCTTGTGTTCCATTTATAATTTTCATAATTGTCTTCCCGACGTTGTATCATTTTAAATGGCTTTTTTCTATCCATCTATGTTGCAGCGAGATCAACGGTCCTAATTACTAAATTGCACGATGTGTTCATACAAATTCACTTTTTATGAACGCGATGAAACGAAATGAAACCTAAGTAGAGATTTGTTTTCTCATCAAGTATAACGAGTTTTATACTTTGGATAGATTGCCTCGTTGTGAGAAGGTCTTAATCGTTTATAATTGCGATTAAGTAATTGCAATAAGTCATATTTTTAAGAAACGTTCTCACATGCTGTCACACACTCTAATTAGAAAAGGATCATGAAACATTCGGTTTATGATATTATTTGTTTGTAAATCTTCCTGCTTCCGGAAACTTTTTTAAATATGAAAATATTTATATACAAAATTAAATATTTTTTTCAATACCAACACTTCTTGCGTTTATGTTGTCCTAGTCAGAATTATATTATTTCGTGTATCCTGTTGCTTTTTATATGATAGTCCTCTCGTTGGCCGCGGATTCGTTATCAAGCCTGAGGCCCTCGTCACTAGTGTCACTATCGACAATAAAGGTACCCCACCCGCGACCGGACGATGGAGAACTCCAACACGGAATCGCAATCTCCCGCGAGCCCTGCCCGGCAGGGCGCCTCGAGCTCGGACTCGGAATGTGACTCGAGCTCGGATTCGGATTCAGACTCGACATCAGAAGTGGCATCCGAACACACGTTGTCGGCACGGGATCGTAAGAGTATCGTGCGCGCACTAAAGCGGTCGCTAGGGAAGAAGAAGAGGAAGAAGAAGAAGAAGAAGAAGAAGAAGGGACACCGGGCAACCTGGGTATCGCTTCCGCGCTTCAACCCCGAAGCCGCGGACGCAGATCTAGCCGCCTGGTACACAGCCGTCGGCCTGCTAATGAGGGACCACCCCCTGAAAAACAGCGCACTGTATTCTGCCCTAAACCGTGCCCTAGAGGGTCCGGCAGCGTATTGGCTTACGCAGATAATGAACGGCGACGAGCTCACCTGGCCAGATTTTAAGGAACAATTCGCCGCGCACTTCGGTGGCCAAGAAGTAGCAGCCGCGTCGCTAATCAAGGTAGCCGAGGAACTACCGCGGGACGGCGAAACACCAGGAGCGTACGGAAATCGTATCATCACCCTCCTGGGGTCGAAGTGGCGAAATTCAACCAGGGAAGAGGTACTCGCCGCCACCGCCCTCCATCTGCTGGGCTCGCGCGATGAACGTTTTAAACGACTAGCGCTCACGAGTGACATCACGTCGGTGAAACAATTCCAAAGAGAAATGAAGCCCTTCCTATACACGGAGTGGCCAACGCCCCCGCCGTGGAGGTCATTAGCGAGCTCCGGAAACAAACGAGGCAGGTCACCCGCCCCCTGGACCAGGTGTGGCCACTGCGGTATTTACGGACATCTGACATTCGAATGCCGCAAGAGGGCGAAGTGGGAACCGAAGAAGGACCCCCGACGCCCGGAGCAAAAGCCGACCGGTTGCACCACCAAAAGCGTTGTGCTTTCACTGCCACATGCCGGGACACATCGCATCTCGCTGTCCATCGCGGCGAGAAGAAAAACATTGCAATCGTACGTCAATCGGAGGATCGTGTGTACTGAGACACTCGACCGGAGTCTTGTTTCGGTGGCGTCGT
This sequence comes from Bombus vosnesenskii, assembly GCF_011952255.1. Taxonomy (NCBI): domain Eukaryota; kingdom Metazoa; phylum Arthropoda; class Insecta; order Hymenoptera; family Apidae; genus Bombus; species Bombus vosnesenskii. The sequence goes on from NW_022883616.1 coordinate 18,963, forward strand.
TGGGATGACGAGCAGTCTTGCTAGAGAGCTGATCGGTGAAGGAAGTCGAGTGCCTTACGAGCAGGGAGTGGTGCACGTGTGAGTTAGAGCAAGGGAACCTGTCCTCCCGTTGGTCACGGATTCGTTATCAAGCCTGAGGCCCTCGTCACTAATGTAACTATCGACAATAAAGGTACCGCACGCGCGACCGGACGATGGAGAACTTCAACGCAGAACCGCTACCTCCCGCGAGCCCTCCCCGGGAGGGTGCCACGAGTTCGGACTCGGAGATTCAGACTCGACATATATATTATTATATATATTATATATACTATTATATCTATATAATATATGTATTTATATCTATAAATATATGTATAAATATATCTATTTAAAAAAATAAAGTTGACCTTCATATATCGCCAATAATATCGCGTGCGTAAAAAGAAACTAATTACATTTAAATCTTTTTTTACATTTATTTATTTTTTATTATTATTATTTTCACAACTAATTACATTTAATTATTACATTTACATACATTTAACTATTATTACATACATTTACATACATTTAATTATTATTTTTTTTAAATATTATATCTCGTTTGAAATATTTTTCGACATAATTAATTGTTTCAAAAACATATATTCCAGCCTTCTAAATGATTTATTTTGCGTATTATACGAATTATTCCATCTATAAATAAATTGTTCTCTCTACACACAAACACGCACACAGTCTGTTAATTACACGAGTTAATTGTAACATTTTTCTCGATAAGTTGACAGAGCAAGGAAAATGAGCGACGAACATACCTACAAACTAATCTACTTCAATGCCCGTGGTCGTGCCGAACATATACGGTACATATTTGCATATACTGGCATCGAGTATACCGACGAGAGGATCCCCGAAGAACTCTGGCCTGAATACAAGGATTGTAAGCGTGAAGAATCGATTTTTACTTTCATCGTTCAACTCTCAGATATCTGCCATTTACTCAAACTTTTCTGTATATAAAACTTTCGTTTCACGTGCAGGCTAAACTTACTTAAAGTAAAATTTCATACGGAATAAAGTCGAACTTTTCATTAAGTTTTGCTTCCGTAATATCGTGTTTATCGAATACCAACTTAATTCACTTACGATTCTCGAATTTTTGTGTTGCAATCTTTATTGTTTTCAATGAATCGAAGCATTTCGAATATTTTGAGAAAACCGTAAATAGGTGACTTAAAATAGGAATACAAAAATACTTCTACGTTTCTCGTTAATTTAAAAACTTTTTAGGACTTGTCGGAAAAAAAGGATAAAAAATTGAAATCAGTTCGGAAATGAACAAGAACATAGCTAAAAAGTCGAAAGAACAAAGCAGACATAAAATTCGATCTTCCGTTGCGACATTTCTATCGTAAATAGTATAATAAAAGTTTTACGCAGCATAGTCTTCGATATAATCTTATATGTCGCTTGCAGATAGAGAAACAAAAAATCAACGTAAGTCTGTAAATGTTGTCGGTGTAAAACACAAAATTACGTTCGCAAGAGACATTCGATTTATATTCCTTGCATTTCAATTTTCATTACAAAAACCGTGTACATTTTCTAATATTTTTTCCGTGCCTGGTATTATCTTTTATCCTTGATTTTAAAAACTTTAGGTTCTTCCCAACAGTCAAAAACACGCGATACCCTGTCCATCGTAATCGTAAGAAAAGAAAAAAAGGAGAAAGAAGACATTTCTGTATTTCTTTACTAGGTCATGTTGATTAAAACCGAAATGATTTCGATTCATCTATTCACAAGAACGCAACGGCCTCGGAAGCTGTGTTGTGATTTCCTATCGATCGTTTCCCTCTACACAGTGTTCATATGAGCCATGTTTGTTCTTAGCAATGCCTTATAAAAAGCTGCCTGTGCTGGAGATAGACGGGAAACCGGTAGCGCAGAGTAACGCTGTGGCGCGATACTTGGCGAGGAAGTACGATCTAATGGGAAAGGACGAATGGGATGCGATGATATGCGACGAGCTCGTCGATACTCTTGGAGATTTGAAGCAAGGTGAGTAACTGATGAGATGACTTTGCATTTGTCTCACCACAGAGACAGACGTTCAAGAATTCATTGTGAAAAGACGAGTACAAACAAGATACGTATGTCTTTCCGTTAAGCGAATGTTACAGTTTGTTTGCAAAAGTCAGTTTTTAGATTATAGAATCGTAGATAGAATTTAGAGGATAGAAACTTTTAGTAGTCACTTTTAGTTTAGTAAAGTCTTATCGACAATAAGCAGACTACGTTATGATACAACGATTCCAACTGAAGATTTCTATCGACATCACGAATTCGATGGCTTCCAAATTTTCTTCTCTGCAATCTCAGACGCTCAACTCGAAAGAATCTTTTAGATCCCCCGACAAACACTCGACTCAGGTTATCTATTATCGTAATCTTCCTACGGGATTTTTTTTAACTGCGTTGCGTTAACGAATAACGGGATAACATCACGTTTCTCTCAACGCCTTTCAACGTTCTACAACTTTTATTCTTTGCAAATCCCTGTCTCTATATGTGTTACTCGATGATCAAAGACAGGAAGATCCTGGTACGCGATAACGTTACTAATTTCCAATTACGATATGTGTGATTACGTAACATCTGCTGTCTGCATAATGCGTTAACGATCCGCGCGTTGATCGCATAAATATAAATCGAAGGGAATGGAATCGCTCGAAACTCATGCAACTATCCGCAGGTGTTTAAAATCGTGTTTCTACACCGCCAACGTAACGTCACGCCAGTCGAATCGAAAAATTATTACTAGACAGAGAAGGTGAACAAAAAACGAGGTAAATAGGCTACCGATTGAATAATATCATAACGATCGTATCTCTGGGTTTTGCTCGTCTTTTATATTTGTTTCAAATGTATAAAATATAATCGTATCGATATCGTCCACGATTAAAGCCATCCATCCGCCATCGACGAGGAACGAACGATTATATTTTATCATTTATGCGAATCCTTCTCTTCTCTTCTTTCTCTATTTACGCCCCTCGCCTTGCTTCGTACCGCCGATGATTCACAATTCGATGCACCTGAACAGCTGGAACGTCGCAGATTTTTCCGTACGATAACAAACGTGTTTTTGATGGCCTGCTTTAAACCGTGACGATCGCCATGACGTGCATCAATTGTCGAATGATGTAGTGCGACGATACTCCTACGCAACTTTTTTTTACGCTGTTTTTTCCTCTATTTTTTCTTCCTGTGTGTTATCACATGATCATGAGATACCTGTATAGAAGATGCAAAGAGTCTGTGAAGAATTTACAGATATTTAAGATTATCATAATGATTAAGCAAAAGCTAAGACGCAAAATATTGCTCAAGATGTAATTATGTAATATTTACTCAATTTCTAGAAGACTGTTTATTATATCTTGTTGTTATTCTTGATATGGAGATAAATATAGTATACTTTATTAAGACCTAGATAAAAGACTTTTTTCTCGTTTCTCTTCTCTTACTTAATCACTAAGAGTTATATAACGTTTATTCGATAATTCTGCTTCTCCTGACCTTTCCACAAATGGTTGTTTATATCTCGACATTCTTGGTACTTTTAATCAAATTTTAATAACAGTACTTTACTCGTCAGAAGTAAATAAAAAAGCTCTACGTAGAAGCAAGGATTTACTTACATTTCCTTTCGCGAATCTCAGTTAGCAATGTTGTTCCTCTTGAAAGATTTTCCAAGTTTCCAAGACAATTACCACGCTGGTAACATTGTATATATTTCAAGTATCGTGAACCACAGGAACTTGTTGAGGCAATATTGAAGAAAGCAAAGAGAATGAAGAAATTGTAGGAACTATGAGAGGCTACTCCTTCTTTCACACCTTATTTTCTCTTCGTTTGGGGGGAAAAACACAAATGAACGTAACGGTTGGTTTCATATACGTTTCAGATATCTGCTACTATCGCATGGAGGAGAATCCTGAAAAGAAGGAAGCGAGGAAGAATCAACTTTTGAACGAAACAATACCATTTTACTTGACTAAATTCGACCAGATTATTGGCAAAAATAAAGGATATATCATTCCTTCTACCGTAAGATTTTTTATCCAAATTTAATGTTAAAATTTTTAGTCTTTGTGCAAACTGGGCCATGTTGTCCATAAAAAGTTATTGAAACTTTGTTGCGACAAGACAGCTTT
>NW_022883617.1:0-51007 GCF_011952255.1 Bombus vosnesenskii
AACGATAAAAAAAATATCTTCTTTATATCTTAAGAGAAGATATGTAAGTCCATTATGTAGTTTGCTTAAGAAGGTCAGTAGAGATTTTCTTATCTGATGGGATAATTGAGGCAGATTTATCTACGCACATGTTCAAGCACGATGGAGGGAGTTTGCTGGCACATGGTGCACACAGTCTAATTTAGGGAACTAATCGTATAACATACATCATACACAACCTATATCTCGTATGAAACGTTAAAAACTGTACGAATTATTATGATTACACTTCCCTTCATATTTAGTGATATTAACCTTCATACAAACAACCTCTTCAAGGAAAAACAAAATTTTTTTTCGAAAATGGCACTTCCAATTCTTCTTATTCTCACTATTTAATTGCTAGCCGTATCAAGTAACAACGAAAAAAATAATAATATCTAATCGTTAAGCAGGGCCATATTTTTGGGGATACAATTAAAAAAGTAAATCGTCGGTGGAATATTGTTTCACCTATCAAGAATTTTGGAAGATATTATTAGAAAGGTACAACCTGGGTAGAAAATTGTACTCCTTATCGAGCATTTTTGAAAATATAATTGAGAAAGTGGAATCTGGATAGAAAATTGTTTTACCTACGAAGCATTATAAAAAGTAAGTTTAATAAAACTATACCTTGGATAGTTCATATATTTTTTCATATTATACGCATTCGTTAAAATTTTACACTCCCAAACATCCTGCTATACTTGCACAAAAAAGCGCAGTCTAGTAATATCCTCCTCACTGCATTTTCTTTCTAATCATCTCTCGTTCGCTTTTCCTGATATTATTCTCAGCGTAAGTTCAGAGTGGCGGTTTTTAAACTCAGGAACGCGCGGCTGTTCGTTAAATGAAATATCAAACGTAAGAATTGCCGCAGTCTTAACGCGAGATAATTCATTTCGTGGCAAAGAGCGCACGTCGTTGAATATTAATTCATATCTCATATAAGTTGCGAAAAAAAAAGCAGATAAAAGAGGACAAAAATCCGATAATTACCGCGAATCTTTACGCAATTTCAAGAAATACAAAAGAAATTTGTTTGTAAGCATGCTACTAAGTATTATTAGAAGTACTGTACTTTCGATATTTTACATATTCTTGCATATTTTCTACATTTTTCTGTATTTTTGTATCCTTGAACTTTCCGTAAACGCGTAAACGTCTGCGCTCTGACAATGACAAGGAAGATTCTACTGATAAAAATAAAGCATCGAATTTCACCGAACTCTCAGAAATGTAATTCTCAGATCACATAAATTAAAAAGAAAGAACAAAAGAAAATACAAATATATATATATACATACGTAGCCACAAATCAATTTGGATCACGACAGATAAAATAGCTGGCAATAATGTCTCCACGAACATTATCATAATTTATTGGAATTTACATAAAAGCCAAAGAATGCTATTGTTTCAATGACACTGCGTTTTGTCGAGTTAGATAAATATGAATTGTGTGTTTGAACAAGTGTTCGGTCGTGTTTCACGCGACGAAAAAGGAAATCACAAGACAAGGTGTCGCCTCGTTGGAAGCAACAAATCGCAATACGAGGGTGGAAATTGGGTGATACCGGGAGGATTACGAGGGATGAGAAATCTGTCGAGAGCGTGAAGGGCTCGCAGTCACCGGGTTTCTCCAGTTCTGTCGCTTTTAACGCCGAGTTCTTCCGCTTCGAGGATAGAAGCTGCGAAATATCGAGGCCATTGTCCAAAGATTTTCAAGAATATCCGATGCAACGTCTTGAAATTTACGAGAGCAAGTCTGATAAATTCTTATCTCTGGTTCATTCGTGGCCAATTTTTTAATACCCTCGTAACTTGTAACGACAAATAAAAATATTGGTACAGGCCAATTTTTTTTTTTTTTTGGATAAAATCTTGTGTGAATTTACAAAAAATACGATTCTTCGTTTAATTTTTTTCCCTTATTGTCTTTACATATTTGGAGTTTAAACGCGTTATAAGTACGTTTTTTTTTAACATGATTACGTAGAATTCTTATTCTGAATAAATTATTTGTTTCCGCTTCATAACTGTTTCTAAATTACGGTGCATTTAATCTTGAAATGCACAGTAACATTTTATACTTTTTACGTTCTAAGGAATTTTCAGGATCGGTTAAAAATTAAATTACAGTAATGGTAATATTCAATATTAATGTCAGACGTGGATACTTCACTGTTTTGTATAATAATTTGTTATCTTGGCATCGATCAAGGTATTTAATATACAAAGCGTACAGATTAATAAGAATTTTAATTAATCCTTCTTCTATAGTATTCACCGTTCTTTTCGAGCTCGTACCATTTCAAATAGACTTTCGAATAGATTTCAAAGATTTGTCTGTCCAAATAAAACGCGATCTTTTTTATTTCCCTATCAGTCGTCCCGTTACTGTTCCGTAGTTTCCAACAGATTGCAGATTCGTTTAAAAAACATTTGTAACGAAAAACAAACCCACTCGCAGAAATGTTATTCAATATCGCATTTATAACTTTCATAGACATCCTCCTCTCATTGCTATCATTGTAAACAGATTGAAACTTCGTTTGCAAACACTCGCGATTAAAAAAAAAAAAGAAGAATTAATCTTAAACAATTTTATCTTGTGTTCCATTTATAATTTTCATAATTGTCTTCCCGACGTTGTATCATTTTAAATGGCTTTTTTCTATCCATCTATGTTGCAGCGAGATCAACGGCCCTAATTACTAAATTGCACGATGTGTTCATACAAATTCACTTTTTATGAACGCGATGAAACGAAATGAAACCTAAGTAGAGATTTGTTTTCTCATCAAGTATAACGAGTTTTATACTTTGGATAGATTGCCTCGTTGTGAGAAGGTCTTAATCGTTTATAATTGCGATTAAGTAATTGCAATAAGTCATATTTTTAAGAAACGTTCTCACATGCTGTCACACACTCTAATTAGAAAAGGATCATGAAACATTCGGTTTATGATATTATTTGTTTGTAAATCTTCCTGCTTCCGGAAACTTTTTTAAATATGAAAATATTTATATACAAAATTAAATATTTTTTTCAATACCAACACTTCTTGCGTTTATGTTGTCCTAGTCAGAATTATATTATTTCGTGTATCCTGTTGCTTTTTATATGATAGTCCTCTCGTTGGCCGCGGATTCGTTATCAAGCCTGAGGCCCTCGTCACTAGTGTCACTATCGACAATAAAGGTACCCCACCCGCGACCGGACGATGGAGAACTCCAACACGGAATCGCAATCTCCCGCGAGCCCTGCCCGGCAGGGCGCCTCGAGCTCGGACTCGGAATGTGACTCGAGCTCGGATTCGGATTCAGACTCGACATCAGAAGTGGCATCCGAACACACGTTGTCGGCACGGGATCGTAAGAGTATCGTGCGCGCACTAAAGCGGTCGCTAGGGAAGAAGAAGAGGAAGAAGAAGAAGAAGAAGAAGAAGAAGAAAGGACACCGGGCAACCTGGGTATCGCTTCCGCGCTTCAACCCCGAAGCCGCGGACGCAGATCTAGCCGCCTGGTACACAGCCGTCGGCCTGCTAATGAGGGACCACCCCCTGAAAAACAGCGCACTGTATTCTGCCCTAAACCGTGCCCTAGAGGGTCCGGCAGCGTATTGGCTTACGCAGATAATGAACGGCGACGAGCTCACCTGGCCAGATTTTAAGGAACAATTCGCCGCGCACTTCGGTGGCCAAGAAGTAGCAGCCGCGTCGCTAATCAAGGTAGCCGAGGAACTACCGCGGGACGGCGAAACACCAGGAGCGTACGGAAATCGTATCATCATCCTCCTGGGGTCGAAGTGGCGAAATTCAACCAGGGAAGAGGTACTCGCCGCCACCGCCCTCCATCTGCTGGGCTCGCGCGATGAACGTTTTAAACGACTAGCGCTCACGAGTGACATCACGTCGGTGAAACAATTCCAAAGAGAAATGAAGCCCTTCCTATACACGGAGTGGCCAACGCCCCCGCCGTGGAGGTCATTAGCGAGCTCCGGAAACAAACGAGGCAGGTCACCCGCCCCCTGGACCAGGTGTGGCCACTGCGGTATTTACGGACATCTGACATTCGAATGCCGCAAGAGGGCGAAGTGGGAACCGAAGAAGGACCCCCGACGCCCGGAGCAAAAGCCGACCGGTTGCACCACCAAAAGCGTTGTGCTTTCACTGCCACATGCCGGGACACATCGCATCTCGCTGTCCATCGCGGCGAGAAGAAAAACATTGCAATCGTACGTCAATCGGAGGATCGTGTGTACTGAGACACTCGACCGGAGTCTTGTTTCGGTGGCGTCGTTGGGATGACGAGCAGTCTTGCTAGAGAGCTGATCGGTGAAGGAAGTCGAGTGCCTTACGAGCAGGGAGTGGTGCACGTGTGAGTTAGAGCAAGGGAACCTGTCCTCCCGTTGGTCACGGATTCGTTATCAAGCCTGAGGCCCTCGTCACTAATGTAACTATCGACAATAAAGGTACCGCACGCGCGACCGGACGATGGAGAACTTCAACGCAGAACCGCTACCTCCCGCGAGCCCTCCCCGGGAGGGTGCCACGAGTTCGGACTCGGAGATTCAGACTCGACATATATATTATTATATATATTATATATACTATTATATCTATATAATATATGTATTTATATCTATAAATATATGTATAAATATATCTATTTAAAAAAATAAAGTTGACCTTCATATATCGCCAATAATATCGCGTGCGTAAAAAGAAACTAATTACATTTAAATCTTTTTTTACATTTATTTATTTTTTATTATTATTATTTTCACAACTAATTACATTTAATTATTACATTTACATACATTTAACTATTATTACATACATTTACATACATTTAATTATTATTTTTTTTAAATATTATATCTCGTTTGAAATATTTTTCGACATAATTAATTGTTTCAAAAACATATATTCCAGCCTTCTAAATGATTTATTTTGCGTATTATACGAATTATTCCATCTATAAATAAATTGTTCTCTCTACACACAAACACGCACACAGTCTGTTAATTACACGAGTTAATTGTAACATTTTTCTCGATAAGTTGACAGAGCAAGGAAAATGAGCGACGAACATACCTACAAACTAATCTACTTCAATGCCCGTGGTCGTGCCGAACATATACGGTACATATTTGCATATACTGGCATCGAGTATACCGACGAGAGGATCCCCGAAGAACTCTGGCCTGAATACAAGGATTGTAAGCGTGAAGAATCGATTTTTACTTTCATCGTTCAACTCTCAGATATCTGCCATTTACTCAAACTTTTCTGTATATAAAACTTTCGTTTCACGTGCAGGCTAAACTTACTTAAAGTAAAATTTCATACGGAATAAAGTCGAACTTTTCATTAAGTTTTGCTTCCGTAATATCGTGTTTATCGAATACCAACTTAATTCACTTACGATTCTCGAATTTTTGTGTTGCAATCTTTATTGTTTTCAATGAATCGAAGCATTTCGAATATTTTGAGAAAACCGTAAATAGGTGACTTAAAATAGGAATACAAAAATACTTCTACGTTTCTCGTTAATTTAAAAACTTTTTAGGACTTGTCGGAAAAAAAGGATAAAAAATTGAAATCAGTTCGGAAATGAACAAGAACATAGCTAAAAAGTCGAAAGAACAAAGCAGACATAAAATTCGATCTTCCGTTGCGACATTTCTATCGTAAATAGTATAATAAAAGTTTTACGCAGCATAGTCTTCGATATAATCTTATATGTCGCTTGCAGATAGAGAAACAAAAAATCAACGTAAGTCTGTAAATCAATCCTGTCGGTGTAAAACACAAAATTACGTTCGCAAGAGACATTCGATTTATATTCCTTGCATTTCAATTTTCATTACAAAAACCGTGTACATTTTCTAATATTTTTTCCGTGCCTGGTATTATCTTTTATCCTTGATTTTAAAAACTTTAGGTTCTTCCCAACAGTCAAAAACACGCGATACCCTGTCCATCGTAATCGTAAGAAAAGAAAAAAAGGAGAAAGAAGACATTTCTGTATTTCTTTACTAGGTCATGTTGATTAAAACCGAAATGATTTCGATTCATCTATTCACAAGAACGCAACGGCCTCGGAAGCTGTGTTGTGATTTCCTATCGATCGTTTCCCTCTACACAGTGTTCATATGAGCCATGTTTGTTCTTAGCAATGCCTTATAAAAAGCTGCCTGTGCTGGAGATAGACGGGAAACCGGTAGCGCAGAGTAACGCTGTGGCGCGATACTTGGCGAGGAAGTACGATCTAATGGGAAAGGACGAATGGGATGCGATGATATGCGACGAGCTCGTCGATACTCTTGGAGATTTGAAGCAAGGTGAGTAACTGATGAGATGACTTTGCATTTGTCTCACCACAGAGACAGACGTTCAAGAATTCATTGTGAAAAGACGAGTACAAACAAGATACGTATGTCTTTCCGTTAAGCGAATGTTACAGTTTGTTTGCAAAAGTCAGTTTTTAGATTATAGAATCGTAGATAGAATTTAGAGGATAGAAACTTTCAGTAGTCACTTTTAGTTTAGTAAAGTCTTATCGACAATAAGCAGACTACGTTATGATACAACGATTCCAACTGAAGATTTCTATCGACATCACGAATTCGATGGCTTCCAAATTTTCTTCTCTGCAATCTCAGACGCTCAACTCGAAAGAATCTTTTAGATCCCCCGACAAACACTCGACTCAGGTTATCTATTATCGTAATCTTCCTACGGGATTTTTTTTAACTGCGTTGCGTTAACGAATAACGGGATAACATCACGTTTCTCTCAACGCCTTTCAACGTTCTACAACTTTTATTCTTTGCAAATCCCTGTCTCTATATGTGTTACTCGATGATCAAAGACAGGAAGATCCTGGTACGCGATAACGTTACTAATTTCCAATTACGATATGTGTGATTACGTAACATCTGCTGTCTGCATAATGCGTTAACGATCCGCGCGTTGATCGCATAAATATAAATCGAAGGGAATGGAATCGCTCGAAACTCATGCAACTATCCGCAGGTGTTTAAAATCGTGTTTCTACACCGCCAACGTAACGTCACGCCAGTCGAATCGAAAAATTATTACTAGACAGAGAAGGTGAACAAAAAACGAGGTAAATAGGCTACCGATTGAATAATATCATAACGATCGTATCTCTGGGTTTTGCTCGTCTTTTATATTTGTTTCAAATGTATAAAATATAATCGTATCGATATCGTCCACGATTAAAGCCATCCATCCGCCATCGACGAGGAACGAACGATTATATTTTATCATTTATGCGAATTCTTCTCTTCTCTTCTTTCTCTATTTACGCCCCTCGCCTTGCTTCGTACCACCGATGATTCACAATTCGATGCACCTGAACAGCTGGAACGTCGCAGATTTTTCCGTACGATAACAAACGTGTTTTTGATGGCCTGCTTTAAACCGTGACGATCGCCATGACGTGCATCAATTGTCGAATGATGTAGTGCGACGATACTCCTACGCAACTTTTTTTTACGCTGTTTTTTCCTCTATTTTTTCTTCCTGTGTGTTATCACATGATCATGAGATACCTGTATAGAAGATGCAAAGAGTCTGTGAAGAATTTACAGATATTTAAGATTATCATAATGATTAAGCAAAAGCTAAGACGCAAAATATTGCTCAAGATGTAATTATGTAATATTTACCCAATTTCTAGAAGACTGTTTATATCTTGTTGTTATTCTTGATATGGAGATAAATATAGTATACTTTATTAAGACCTAGATAAAAGACTTTTTTCTCGTTTCTCTTCTCCTACTTAATCACTAAGAGTTATATAACGTTTATTCGATAATTCTGCTTCTCCTGACCTTTCCACAAATGGTTGTTTATATCTCGACATTCTTGGTACTTTTAATCAAATTTTAATAACAGTACTTTACTCGTCAGAAGTAAATAAAAAAGCTCTAAGTAGAAGCAAGGATTTACTTACCTTTCCTTTCTCGAATCTCAGTTAGCAATGTTGTTCCTCTTGAAAGATTTTCCAAGTTTCCAAGACAATTTCCACGCTGATAACATTGTATATATTTCAAGTATCGTGAACCACAGGAACTTGTTGAGGCAATATTGAAGAAAGCAAAGAGAATGAAGAAATTGTAGGAACTATGAGAGGCTACTCCTTCTTTCACAACTTATTTTCTCTTCGTTTGGGGGGAAAAACACAAATGAATGTAACGGTTGGTTTCATATACGTTTCAGCTATCTGCTACTATCGCATGGAGGAGGATCCTGAAAAGAAGGAAGCGAGGAAGAATCAACTTTTGAACGAAACAATACCATTTTACTTGACTAAATTCGACCAGATTATTGGCGAAAATGAAGGATATATCATACCTTCTATCGTAAGATAGTTTATCCAAATTTAATGTTAAAATTTTTAGTCTTTGTGCAAACTGGGCCATGTTGTCCATAAAAAATTATTGAATCTTTGTTGCGACAAGATAGCTTTAATTGTTGAGAGCAGAGTGTATCTTTAAAATTCACTCCTGTTAGTTTATGTACAAATGAATTTGCCAAGATTTTCAGCTTTTAGATAATTATTCATGTATCTTCCTCATCAAGTTTGATAGAAATTATTACTATCGTAATCAAAGCAAAGATTAAGATATGTAAAATCATTTCTCTGGATATGACATTCTTGTTTAATGAGTGATAAATGATACCATTCGAAATATCATATTTATATAATATATAATGATACTTATAAGTGTAATCACTTAAGTACAGATATCTGAATTTTTCTCACTGTCACTGACATAGATACGTATTATCGTTCCTTAGATTACTTGACCAGTTTATTTCTTTCATCATTGTGTTATTATATAATAATAATAAATAGTCACATTAAATTAATTTAGTATGATTATGATGTTTAATAATACGTGTTTCATTGCAAAATATTTAGCGATTGAAGGGCTCATAGGAAACATGAAAGTGAAAGAATACTAGAATCTAGAATTTACGATTTCAATTTCTTTAACGAGATATTTATCATATTACACAATTCCTGTAAATGTATTTGTAATTATATCGCCGAAGAATTGTATTTAATTAAGCTATGAAGTTATGGAATCGTGAGAAGGATTATTTTTATAGAACTGTCTAATTTCCATTCGACATTGATTGATTACTCTTTTTTACATAATACCAGTTTTGTCATTTTTAATTAACAAATACCTCCAAAGGTTGAAGTTTCTAAAATTATCCATTAAATTCTGACAATAAAATAAAAATCCAAATTCTTCCTAAAAAGCTAGTGATCTGTAGTTAAGAGTTCGATTTTTCACATTTTTCAAGGTAAATTAAAAAAATTGTTTAATAGAGGAGGTACAAAATAAATGTATACAAACCTTTTTTCAGACGACATGGGCGGACTTCGTATTTGCAGCGGCCCTTGAAAATTACGAGTATATGTTTGGGGCACCAGCTTTGGATAAATATCCAGCTCTTCGAGCATTGAAGAAAAGGATTCATAGAATACCGGCCATTTCTGATTGGCTGATTAGGCGCCCATTCACAAACAGCTAAAAAGCTAAAAACGTGTGGAAAAAAGATGACCAGTACACCAGTATATATATATATGTACGCTGGCATCGCTATGTTGGTAAATGTTCGATGTTATACGTGTCGTAAAATGTAACAGTTCTATTTAAAAAAAAAATTTCGTTTCTATGAGTACGTTAAAAGTTTAACTATAAAAAGTCTCATCTGAGCTGTGCTCCTTTATGGAAGGTATTATTGTGTTTGAAAGAACACAATATATAATAAATGTATGTATGTTGTATAATAAATGTATGTTCTTTCGAAAAAAGTTCGAAAATTTTCTTTCTTTTATTCGTACTTAACTTTTTAATAAAATGCACGATTAATTCTTGTGTCTCGTTTAAACAGCTTTTGGTCTATCGTTATTTCGAATTATTTGAACATCGTGTGAATTTACTATTTAATTTTACAATATCATTTACTATATAATTTTACAATTATAATTTTACAATATCAATAATTTACAATAAGTGAGGGAAAAATCATTGAATGTTATATCTAGATGTCTATATACTATTTTAAACAATACTTAACTCGAGATACTCGTTTCGTCTCTTCATGATACTTACTGGCAATACCGAGTACAAATATGATGTTCTTTGAAAATAAAAAATGGATTTGAAAACGTTAATGCACGTAAATTAAATTTGGTTTGGACATATATGACACAATTTGTATGGACAATGAAGAGTACGAATCTACGAATTTCGAGGTAAAAGTATTGATATATGTATCGATATTTCTGGTCGTTACAATATCTCTAATCAATACAAAGTTCTAACTGAATGTTAGAATGTTAAACGTTAAAACGTTTAAAACGTTAAAATGTGTATCGAATCGTTGTAATTCCAAAGATGTCAATTGATGTAATGTAATAATAAAGTATAAAGTATAATAAAGTATAAAGTATAATTTCGTCTGTGGTATAATCTTTCTATTCCATTTTGTTACGTCGCACCGCGAGCAATATGGCAACCAGATGTCACCGGATACTCGCAGCGTATCCTCCATAGTTTCAAGTACCTTCCATAAATCTCATAGATTTCCTAGAAAAGGTCCTTCAAACCAAACAAACGTCTGTTTCCGAAGAATTTCTAAAGACTATTGTCTACCCCGACTGGACAAGGGAAAGTTAATTTTTCTCACGTATGCTGCAACTTTCCTCCCACTAACCACTTTCTCTCGAGGGCGGTTAAGACCCTTCGTTAACCAATTAACAACGAAGCCACTTCCTTCACTCTCCTAACTAAAATCGTCACCAACAAATCCGATGGTCCCGTGCGCTAGACACACCCATCCTTAGCTTTCCTCCGAAACAGCATCGTCTCCCAAGACAGTTCTGATTTCACATCCTTCGAACGGTCAATATCCTTCCACCGGGTAGGACACACCCACAGATCAGTCACTCATTCATCTCGTACATATTCTCAACGCAGTTCGCTGTGGAGTGCCGAAGCGTGCAGACGTGTCTCTAGTGCCCAGCGTAGTTCGAAAACAACACGTGTCGCCCAAACGTCGAAAGAGAACACAGCTAAGTGCCCCTTACCCCCTAGGGAGAAGAAAATCCCACGCACCTAACCCCAACACGAATACTAGCCTCACAGCCTCACGACTAGTTGTTCATTCCGAATTAACTAGCTCGATGATGGCCCAGCAACCGCGACCAGGCTCTCCGGAGCAGACTCGCAGCTACCCCGAGCTACCCCCCCCCCCGTGGCAGAAGTGTAGCAGAACTCTCCGCACTAACGACGCTAACACTACAAAGAAGAGGAAAATAGAACCAGCAACGCAAATAAACACACACAACAGGTTCGCCGTATTGGAATCCTCAAACGACGCCATGGAAATCGTAGAACCGCCATCAAACCAACACTCACAGAGAATCCCCCCTCCCCCACCAATTTTTGTGGACGACGTCATTGACATACAGACAATGACCAAGTCCCTAGAGAGAGATACCAGCAAGGAGGAATATAACCTTAAGATAAGCAACAACAAGGTGAAAATACTACCGACGAACCCAGAAGCTTACAGAAAACTCACCAAGACACTCAGGACCCTGAACGCCAACTTCCACACCTACCAACTTAAACAGGAAAGGCCTTTCCGGGTGGTCCTACGAAACATACACCACTCAGCAGATATAGACGAACTAAAATACGAACTCTCAAAACTCGGCCACGAAGTCGTCAACGTAAGTAATATAAGGCATAGAGTCTCGAAAGACCCGTTATCCTTATTCTTCCTAGACATTAAAGAAAAACCGAACAATAAGGAAATATATAACATCAGTCGCCTAATGAACGCGATAGTAAAGATCGAACCACCGCTCGTGAAAAAAGAAATAGTGCAGTGCAAAAGGTGCCAAAGGTACGGTCATACGCAGAAATACTGCAACCATACTTTCCGCTGCGTTAAATGCGCAGGCTCTCACTCCACTGACCAGTGCGCCAAATCACCGGAAACCCCAGCGAAATGCATCCACTGCCAAGGGGACCACCCTGCCAACTACAAAGGCTGCCCAGCATATAAAACACTATACACGAACAGGTACCCTAAGCCCAGAGCAAAAGAGGTATCCAACCAAACACCCAGCCCGCCGAAATTCACTACACCAACCCCCTCAACCAACCAAACGCACAGTCCTACCAAATTCATCTCCACCTCAACCTCCTTTGCCCAAGCAGTACAAGGCATCCAAAATAACCCGAACAGCCAAAGGAACCTTCCCCAAAACAGTGACCCCAACCCACCAAACACAGACAACTCCTCAAGGCTTGAAAAGCTAATAGAGAAACAATCGGAGCAAATAAATCACTTGCTATCGCTACTAACACTCATCGTGGAAAAATTAGCACGCCCCGACTCAAAATAAAACCAAGGCGCATAGCACTCTGGAACGCCAACGGTCTAGCGCAACACAAACTTGAACTAGAACTCTTCTTAAAACACCAGCAAATCGACGTAATGCTCGTGTCGGAAACCCACTTCACCGACAAGAGCTACCTGAAAATAAATGGTTACAAATTCTACCATACCCAACACCCCAGCGGAAAGGCCCACGGTGGCACCGGAATAATAATCAAAGCAAGTATTAAGCACTACGAACTCCCATCATTCCAGAAAGACTACCTCCAAGCAACAAACGTAGCAATAGAAGACTGTCATGGCTCAATCACCACCTCAGCAGTATACTGCCCTCCCAGACACTCCATCGCCAAAGAAGACTTTGATAACTTCCTGGACACCCTGGGCAACAGATTCATAGTTGGAGGAGACTATAACGCCAAGCACATCCAATGGGGCAGCAGACTGGTTACAGCAAGAGGCAAAAACCTCTTAAACAGCATAACAAACAACAACCTCAACTACCTCACCACATACGAACCCACATACTGGCCCACTGACACCAACAAAATACCCGACCTTCTCGACTTCTTCATAACTAAAAATATCCCATCAAGACACGTCCAGATCAACTCCTCGGCTGATCTCTCCTCTGATCATTCTCCCGTGATAGCAACAGTCAGTTCAACAATCATCGAGAATACACCTAATGGCACCATTCACAACCAACACACCAACTGGCAGCTCTTCAGAGAAGTCTTTACACACTCAACCTCAGCCTTCACCCCACTAAAAACAAAGGAAGATATCGAAGCAGCCACGGAATACTTAAACACGAGCATAATAAACGCAATCCGCCTCTCCACACCGACAAAGCCATCTAACAGCAAACAAGAATATCCCCATTACATACTAAAAAAATAGCAGAAAAACGAAGACTAAGAAGAGTATGGCAGACCCATAGAACACCGGAGGACAAACGCAAACTTAACAACGCAACTAGAAAGCTATCCAGAACCCTAAGAAACTATAAAAACGACTGTTTCCGTAAATACCTCGCCAGCTTGTCCCCCACAGCCGACGCCAACTACTCACTATGGAAGGCCTCCAGGAAACTCACACGCCCCCCACAAATAATCCCACCTATCCGCCGTCCGCAAGGTGGATGGGCGCGAAGCCCCATAGAAAAAGCCGACCTGTTTGCAAAACACTTGTCAAAAGTATTCAAACCCCATTCCCCCCAAACCGCCGCGGACGTTACTGAATACCTGCACACCCCTTCCAAATGTCCCCTCCTATCGAACCCTTCTCCTCTGCTGAGACTATAGAAACAATCAGTCGCCTAAACCCCAAGAAAGCAGCAGGACACGACCTAATAGGCAATAGAGCAATCAAGGAACTTCCCACAAAAGGGATAGCACTCATCACATCGATTTTTAATGCTATCCTTCGCCTGGAACACTATCCTAAGGCTTGGAAAATCTCATTGATTACCCTCATCTCTAAACCCGGTAAACCGATATACGAAACCTGCTCCTATCGCCCAATCAGTCTTTTACCCACCCTGTCCAAACTATTCGAGAAGATGCTCACGAACCGACTCCTTCCAATCCTAGAGAACTTGAAAACACTCCCAGATCACCAATTCGGCTTCCGAAAACATCATTCTACAGTAGAGCAAATCCACCGCCTAACTCATACGATCAGCCAAACACTCGAAAAGAAAAAATATTGCTCAGCGGTCTTCCTAGACATCCAACAGGCATTCGATAAAGTATGGCATGAAGGGCTACTATACAAACTTAAAAAGATCCTACCCCACCCCTACTACTCCATCCTAAAACCTTACCTAACCAATAGGCAATTCATGGTTAAATACCTAGACGCCACTTCCGCAACATTCCCAATAGAAGCCGGCATACCCCAAGGTAGTGTCCTCGGACCCCTACTGTACTCCATCTACACTGCCGACCTACCTATATCAAATGATATAACAATAGCGACATTTGCAGACGACACAGCGCTATTAGTTTCCCACGCTGACCCGGTAATAGCCTCATCCACTCTCCAGCGAAGTCTCGACTCCATGGAAAAGTGGTTTCACAAATGGGGCTTCAAAGTCAACGAAAAGAAATCCTCACATGTAGCCTTCACGCTCCGAAAACAAACCTGCCCCCAGGTCACCATCAACAATGCAACAGTTCCTAGCAGGGACACAGTCCGATACCTGGGCATGACCCTGGACAGGAGACTAACGTGGAAGACACACATCTCAGATAAAGGGAAGCAACTAAAGGACAAACTAAAAAAACTCTATTGGCTCACGGGCCGACGCTCCAAACTAAATATACAGAATAAAATTACCCTCTACAAGACCGTAATAAAACCTGTCTGGACCTACGGAATCCAGCTATGGGGAACAGCAAGTAACTCCAACATTGAAATGCTCCAACGCTTTCAATCGAAAACGCTAAGATCCCTAATTGACGCACCTTGGTATGTAACCAATGAAACAATACACCGCGACCTCAAGATACCCACCGTCAAAGAGGAAATAGCAAAATATAGCAACAGATACAGCAAAAGAATCAACAAACACCGAAACCCCCTAATCACTGGACTACTCGATACGACAGACCAGACTCGCAGGCTGAAGAGGCACTACCCGCTAGATCTAAACGTCAGATTCATTTAATTATCCAAACTAAGCATATGCACTTACTTATAATACTTATAAATTATACCTATCTATAATAGTATTAACTTATTGTAAATAAACAGCCATGTCACTGCGCCACGCCAGAAAAATTACTGAAAATTCTCAACGCGAGAATTGATTGTAATTTCAACAAATAAATAAAAAAAAAATATTCTCAACGCGAGAATTAATTGTAATTTCAACAAATAAATAAAAAAAAAATCTCGTACATACGCACCAGCGTAACTGCCTTCGTTATAAGTTGTTGGAATAAACGGTGAAATATCACTTACTATACAGTGTCATATTCATTTAACCACCTCTTATCTTAACCGAAACAGGGAAACGACTACTTCGCGGAGTCGATTCACCGAATCGTAGCGAGAATTTACGCCTCTCGCTACTGCGACTGCGTCTCTCCGCGAACGGTCGTAACACATTGATCGACAGAAGTACTAAACTCTAATA
Source organism: Bombus vosnesenskii (assembly GCF_011952255.1). NCBI lineage: Eukaryota > Metazoa > Arthropoda > Insecta > Hymenoptera > Apidae > Bombus > Bombus vosnesenskii. The sequence continues at coordinate 15,637 of NW_022883617.1, forward strand.
ACATAAATTTATATATTTTCTACTTCCCAGCCACCAGTTTTATAGATTTTTCTATCTTCTGTACTACTTTTATCCCTTTTATTTTTTCTTACATGAGCTTATTGTAAATTTAATATCATTTGTTCGCAATATTTGTTATTTGTCTTTCCTTCAATTTGAAATTTCGCGCTTCAATGTTGTGTGTTGTTCGACGTTTTATCGAACGATGTTTATCGAACTAGTTTATGAATACATACATAATCATTAAAGAATCTATAAACCTTGCTAGTTTGTTTTTACTAAGTTTTGTTACAGAGAACATGTTCTCATAAATTTTCAACTTTAATTTATGGAAATTTATTAACCTTAAACTATAAAATCATTCAATGAGTCTTTCCGGATGTTTTTATGTAGTCATAGTTTCACATATCAGCACAGCTCCACCAATAGGATAAGAGTTACGTGGAAGCAACAGGGGGGAAGAAGAACATATAGAGATCTAAAGGTTATTTTTGTCTCATTCAAGTTTCTGTTAACCGGCTTGGAAATTTCCTGTGCTTGTTTCGACTTTGAAGTCTTAAAAAAAAAATTGTAAGTAAATAGTATATATATAGTATATATATCCTGAATCAAAGTTTCTCTTTATAAATAATAAACCGTTTAAAAACTATATTTTGTATGTTTTTTCCTTATTCATAATTAAATAATAAATATGAAATACTTCTACAGAAAGCCGACATCCTTCAATTGACCGAACAGCAGATGATTTAAAAATTAGTAGTTGAAAGAAATAAATGTTATTACATGTTCATAATTGATCGATAAATTTAAGTATACAATTAGAAAATGTTTCTTCTTTATTGATAACTAAATAATACAGATAAGATACAAGATACTTGTACGAAAAGTCGGCGCGTCGTTCAATTAACGGAACAGCAGAGGATTTGAAAATTAGTAGTTGAAAGAAATAAATGTTATCATATGTTTGTAATTGATCGATAAATTTAAGTATGCAATTAGAAAATGTTTCTTAAGTTTGGAAGAATATATAATCATGCTGAATGTTTTGTAGTTACGAAAGTTGTATACAAACATACATTGTACATACGACTAGTAATGGTACTAAATTACTGTTAGAGGGTCTTGGGTGTATAGAACCATATGGTTAAATTAATACTAGAGATAACGAATCGTGCGAATGTAATTAATATTTTGAAATGCGTTGTCTGCATTAATTGATAGTTTTCTTATAAACTTTTTTATAAACAATTTCATTGCTATAGAAAAAAAAAATAAATGCCGGTAATATGTCTATCCTACTTAAATAGAAAGTGCAATATTTTGTTATAATATTTGGCGCAAGTTTATATATTATTACATCCAAAAATAATATTCTTTTTATATCTAAGCTATATTAAAATATAAAGATACAAATAGCTATGCGAGTAGTTAGTAGTTGATGCTTTTTACTTAAATTGTCTTATACTTCATAATTTGTAATAATATAATTCTTGTCATCAATGATTCTTTGTTTTTACTTTGTATATATTATACTTCCAGGAAGATGCCGCTCTATAAATTGACTTACTTCACAGTTACGGCATTGGCAGAACCAATCCGTTCTTCTTCAGCTATGCTAGTATTCCATTTGAAGATGAACGTATCAAAAAGGACGTCTGGCCAGAAATAAAGCCCTGTAAGCTTAAAATTTAAAGAAGTTCTGTTTCTTAAATCTCATCTTTCCTAATTTAACTAAAGTAGCTAAATAAAGTAGAACACAATTATGCAGAGTATAACAGAGATTATTGTTTACTCTCCATTGCTCTATAAGATATGTGGGAGGACAATAGGTATTGTTAAGGAGACAATGCCCTTTGTTTGCTGATAAATTATCAATAAATTAAATTATATCTTTCCAAAACAGATAACAGGAAGCTAGATATTTAAGAAGCATCATAATCTGTTTGTTCGATAGAATCTTTGATTCTATTAGTTGTATGTTTTTAGTGACTCCTTATGGCCTGCTTCCTATGCTCGTAGCTGATAGAAGGACGGTTGCTCAGTCTACAGCTATTTGCCGTTACTTAGCCAAACAATATGACTTAGCTGGAAAGACTGACTGGGCAAATCTTCATATTGATGCCACTGTTGATACTATTCATGATATTCGTCATAGTGAGTATCCAGTGCTGTTTTGCATAAATCTTATGAGAATCTTGATAACAGAGTGTACATATCTGTTCAGGTATTTATTAGTTGAAATCCGATTTAATATTTGATTTAATCGAACGATACACGTATGTCAACAATACAAGACAAAGCATTAAAAAGGATTGTAATTCTATCTTCAGTATCATTTAAATTTCGCACAACACTGTATTCAAATTAGTATAACATTAGCGAATAGTATTTAACTGAAAACAAATTTTCAGAAATTGCCGCCTTCCACTATGAGGAGGACGAGAAGGTCAAAGCTGCAAAACGCAAGGCTGCTGAAGAGACGCTGCCGTTCATTTTAGAACGTTTGGACCAGCAAGTGAAGGAAAATGACGGCTACTTCTACGATGGTACTCTCTCTTGGACTGATTTAACATTCGTTGCTCTGCTCGATTATTTGAACTTTATGTACAAATCTGATCTGATCGAGAATTACGAGAATCTGAAGCTGCTGGAGAAAAAGGTCCTCCTTCTGCCCAAGATCAAAAACTGGATTGAGAGACGCCCAGTTAGCGAATTCTAAACTTCACGATTGCTTATGGTTTTATAAGCGTTTAAAGATTGCGGTCTTAGTGTGTTGAGAGAATGAAGAACGAATCGTGTTGATGGAAGTTTGTATGGAATATACTGATTGCTTTTAACATTCATTAGTTCCAGTTATTACCGATATTTTTGTCATTTAGTTAGGGTTTTCCCTTTAGATTACATTGTGATAGAGAACTATTATTTGTGTATTCCTACAGAAACATACGAACTATATAAACTGTTGACACGATGTTGTGCTTTTGTATTATAGAGATAATAATAAAACCATCAAACAATCATTAATTATGTTTTTTATTATATTCATTAAGAATTGAAGATTACCTCCTTGGTGATCTTGATAATATCGTATTTTACAAATGTTGAACAAAAAAAAATGTATGATTATTTTATTCAATACGTTATGAGGGTTGCTTTAAAAAAATACGAGTTACATATTTCTTTGAAAAAAGCATGATTTTTATCGATACAATAATGTTCTTCTGTTATCGCTTTAAAGTTGAGTACTTCGTTGATTACACGAGAGAACTCGCCTACAGCAAACAAGATACGACCGTGTGTAAAGTAATTAATCTGTTTGCTCGTTGCTAGCTACACATAAGGCTTGCGTAAAAAAAGATATGCATTTCAGTTCAGGCGGAGAATTATGTAGGAAGTCATTTTGTCGATCAATAACTTAGTTAATAAAAGATCAAATTTTCATGTACATAAATGTAAGTAACGTTCAAGTATTAATCATTACATACAATTTTTGTATAATTCGATATCTTGGTCACTTACATCTTACAAATGATATATAGATAATATTTATGAGATACATTGGAGCTATCTTTTAGTTAACGTCATTTTTTCTTGTTTTCTCTGTACTTTTACTATTCTTCCAAAAATATCAAAGGATCGATGACTTCAAATTAAACTAGAATTGCTTCGGTATATTGTCAATCAATGGCTATTTGTATTCACATCTATATCAAAGGAAAACCGATTGCAAAATTAATTATCCTTGCAACTCCGCAATCTGAAACTATGTGTGATCGACCTTGAAGATGACAAATCTCAATGTTTGAAGTAGTACAAAAAGATGATAATTTAATTTCGCTTTATCAAACTGTACAAAATTTGTATACACATACAGAAAAAAACGGAGTTCAAACATTAATCAACATGAATTATCGGTTATTATTGCTGAGTAATTATTAGGATTAGAGTTTTGGAGTATCGATCGTATCGAGTTTTAACTATCGGTTTCCGCAATTTATTGTTTTTTTAATTATGTCTAAATGGTATCAGTTTTTGAATATTTTATAGTTTACACTCCAACATACTGACGTAAGCTATCGAAAATAATTGTAAATTATGCAATATCATTTTTTTTATATTTCATAATCTAAATTTTAATCTATTTTTTGTATTTAACATCCCTTTTTTATTGTTCTTGTACGTTCTTCAAAAAATCTTAATTTTTTTTTGGATAAAATCTTGTGTGAATTTACAAAAAATACGATTCTTCGTTTAATTTTTTTCCCTTATTGTCTTTACATATTTGGAGTTTAAACGCGTTATAAGTACGTTTTTTTTTAACATGATTACGTAGAATTCTTATTCTGAATAAATTATTTGTTTCCGCTTCATAACTGTTTCTAAATTACAGTGCATTTAATCTTGAAATGCACAGTAACATTTTATACTTTTTACGTTCTAAGGAATTTTCAGGATCGGTTAAAAATTAAATTACAGTAATGGTAATACTCAATATTAATGTCAGACGTGGATACTTCACTGTTTTGTATAATAATTTGTTATCTTGGCATCGATCAAGGTATTTAATATACAAAGCGTACAGATTAATAAGAATTTTAATTAATCCTTCTTCTATAGTATTCACCGTTCTTTTCGAGCTCGTACCATTTCAAATAGACTTTCGAATAGATTTCAAAGATTTGTCTGTTCAAATAAAACGCGATCTTTTATATTTCCCTATCAGTCGTCCCGTTACTGTTCCGTAGTTTCCAACAGATTGCAGATTCGTTTAAAAAACATTTGTAACGAAAAACAAACCCACTCGCAGAAATGTTATTCAATATCGCATTTATAACTTTCATAGACATCCTCCTCTCATTGCTATCATTGTAAACAGATTGAAACTTCGTTTGCAAACACTCGCGATTAAAAAAAAAAAAGAAGAATTAATCTTAAACAATTTTATCTTGTGTTCCATTTATAATTTTCATAATTGTCTTCCCGACGTTGTATCATTTTAAATGGCTTTTTTCTATCCATCTATGTTGCAGCGAGATCAACGGTCCTAATTACTAAATTGCACGATGTGTTCATACAAATTCACTTTTTATGAACGCGATGAAACGAAATGAAACCTAAGTAGAGATTTGTTTTCTCATCAAGTATAACGAGTTTTATACTTTGGATAGATTGCCTCGTTGTGAGAAGGTCTTAATCGTTTATAATTGCGATTAAGTAATTGCAATAAGTCATATTTTTAAGAAACGTTCTCACATGCTGTCACACACTCTAATTAGAAAAGGATCATGAAACATTCGGTTTATGATATTATTTGTTTGTAAATCTTCCTGCTTCCGGAAACTTTTTTAAATATGAAAATATTTATATACAAAATTAAATATTTTTTTCAATATCAACACTTCTTGCGTTTATGTTGTCCTAGTCAGAATTATATTATTTCGTGTATCCTGTTGCTTTTTATATGATAGTCCTCCCGTTGGCCGCGGATTCGTTATCAAGCCTGAGGCCCTCGTCACTAGTGTCACTATCGACAATAAAGGTACCCCACCCGCGACCGGACGATGGAGAACTCCAACACGGAATCGCAATCTCCCGCGAGCCCTGCCCGGGAGGGCGCCTCGAGCTCGGACTCGGAATGTGACTCGAGCTCGGCCTGCTCATGAGGGACCACCCCCTGAAAAACAGCGCACTGTATTCTGCCCTAAACCGTGCCCTAGAGGGTCCGGCAGCGTATTGGCTTACGCAGATAATGAACGGCGACGAGCTCACCTGGCCAGATTTTAAGGAACAATTCGCCGCGCACTTCGGTGGCCAAGAAGTAGCAGCCGCGTCGCTAATCAAGGTAGCGGAGGAACTACCGCGGGACGGCGAAACACCAGGAGCGTACGGAAATCGTATCATCACCCTCCTGGGGTCGAAGTGGTGAAATTCAACCAGGGAAGAGGTACTCGCCGCCACCGCCCTCCATCTGCTGGGCTCGCGCGATGAACGTTTTAAACGACTAGCGCTCACGAGTGACATCACGTCGGTGAAACAATTCCAAAGAGAAATGAAGCCCTTCCTATACACGGAGTGGCCAACGCCCCCGCCGTGGAGGTCATTAGCGAGCTCCGGAAACAAACGAGGCTGGTCACCCGCCCCCTGGACCAAGTGTGGCCACTGCGGTATTTACGGACATCCGACATTCGAATGCCGCAAGAGGGCGAAGTGGGAACCGAAGAAGGACCCCCGACGCCCGGAGGAAAGCCGACCGGCTGCACCACCAAAAGCGTTGTGCTTTCACTGCCACATGCCGGGACACATCGCGTCTCGCTGTCCATCGCGGCGAGAAGAAAAACATTGCCCCGAGGACGAGCGCCGGGTCGATGCCTGCGTGGTGGAAGCCCCGACGGGTAGACTAAGCCAGCAGGCCACACACGAGGACGTGTAAGTGTCAGGATGGCCGAGTCGGAGACGAAAGGACGCCGGGGCCCCTCTGGAACTTCAGGACAACACCCTAACCTTGCAACCTAGACCCTAATATAGCCATAACGAAACAATCGCAAGTCCAAACCGATAGCAATCGTACGTCGATCGGAGGATCGTGTGTACTGAGACACTCGACCGGAGTCTTGTTTCGGTGGCGTCGTTGGGATGACGAGCAGTCTTGCTAGAGAGCTGATCGGTGAAGGAAGTCGAGTGCCTTACGAGCAGGGAGTGGTGCACGTGTGAGTTAGAGCAAGGGAACCTGTCCTCCCGTTGGTCACGGATTCGTTATCAAGCCTGAGGCCCTCGTCACTAGTACGCTCCCAATATTTTCTATTTGAGAAAACATACTTGTTGCTATTGCAACTACAAATATTTTTACAGTCGACGCTTTTGCCGTGAATCATTGGCTAACATGTAAAATCGAGAAAAAACATGGTTTATTGTGATGGAAATGTGGAAAACCGCAAAACCGATATAGAAGGGAAAATAAAGGAAAGGAAGGTAGGGATAAGTAGAAGCTTGGGGCCAAGTTTAATTCACTGAAACCGAGCTGCTTGTATTATCACAAAACAAAATTGCCAGTACGTCATTTCCGTACTCTCGTCCTCGCGAAAATGGTTTTGCTCGTTAAGAAAAAACGAAGAGACAGGGAAGAGAGGAAAAAGCAAACGGAGAGCGCTTTTAAAAAGCTGGCGAACCGTGTGTTACCACAACGAGACACGTGGTGCTATTTGTCGCTTTAAATTGTGTCGCAACTCGTTTTTGAGATCTTTGCCAGGGACGCGTTAAAACACGCTGCAAATATATTTCTGGCTTTTCTGGGGTTTAACTGAAATATGACAAATAACGTTGTAAAACATATGTACTTATGACTTACAGAGTAATTGAGTGTACAAAATATATAGTATACAAAATAGCCAGCGATTTAGGGCTTTAAAAGATCAAAAGAAAAGAAAAGAAAAGAAAAGAAGAAAGATAATATGTTGTGGCAGTCTAAGTCGATCTAAGAAAATAGATAAAGGGAGGGAGGGGCAAAGCTAGTTAATCTGGAAAGAATCCAAGCGTCAATTTCAAGCATTTACAGAGAATCACTATTGAAAGTTCAAAGGCCGACTAGTGAGCTTCATCCTATCTCATTTTTTAATCAGGCGATGGATCGACGAATCGTATTGATTTCGAGGATTATTATAGTTCTGTGGGAATTTTAAAGCGTGGTTTGTCTAATCTTGTCTCGTTAGCTACAGACTCTTTGGCGAGCAGCCTGAAACTTGATCCAGTTTCGAGAAAATGAAAAATTCGTTTCTTCTCTTTGCTTCCCTGTTCCTTCTTTCCTCCTTTTTCCCTTTTTACATCGCTTTGTTTTACATCGCAATTTACATTTATTTGTAAAGTTTGAATCTCCTCGATATTGAAGATGTTGAAGCTGCAAGTATGTATTTCATTTTAATCCATTCGAGACCGAGATTTAATTGTAAGACGATACCTAGGTGTCGGTACGATCTGAATGTTTAGTTGGAATGATTCTGTGTTTTACTCTCTCCAGGGTATCCTTTTCATACTTTGATTTTAAATCGATGACAATCTTATATAGTATGCCTCATATTTTTTTTTTTTTTCGATATCGGTGACTGCCATATTCTCTTGAGTTTCCAAATCGTAAAGAATCTTTCCCCAGGGATTGGTCAACTGTGTATGTCCCCATGCGACGTAACTTGCTTAAGGAACACGAGCCGGTGATATGCAGGCAACGTATAATTGATTATCATTCGCTCTGAAACGCTGAAGTAATGACCAGTGCAGTGGTCCAGTGGTCATATTGAATGGCGCTGGATATATCAGCATTTGGCAACCTAACCCAGAGAAGCAGGAAATATGAAGCCACCGAATACCAATTAACTTCGTAGTTGCACGGTTCACATTCCATCATTTCTGAATATGCGAGGACAGTCCTCTTATTGTGCTTTTAATTCTTTTATTTGTTTCATTTTCAGCAAATATACTGGTTTTTTAAATTAAGCTTCTTTTTATACAGAGTTACAGATTATATTAATTTTATATAGAATATATTTAAGAAAGATATTTAATTTTTTGCTAGTTAAGTATTGATCGATTAAGTTACTGTACCTTTGTTCCGATAAATGCGTGCCATTTCCTCGAATCTAATATCATAGCAAATGCCAATACCTATTTTGCAGCCCTTCACATCGAACGTCGTTAGGGAGTTACCAGGACTGAGTGAATCACTCTCTCGAAAAGTAATCTTATTAGGAATGTCGATGTCGAATAGATGTACCTAATAACATAAAAATGTAGTCGCTAATTCTATTGCTGCAACTTTTGTAATTTAATATCAAAGTTACCAACTCCTAAACTTTAATTATTTTTTATTTAATAACTGACAGCGTTTTTATCACTTTCTTTTATTAAAAAATCTTATCATTTAATAATGTTTAAAAAGGAGAAAAAATAAGTATAATAATATTTTAAGTATGTGAAAAATTTATATTACACATTACAACAAAAATGGGCGTTTCCCGTATCATAACGTATTTTATAAACCGTAAATTATAGAATTGGTTATAGTATACGTATGTACATATGTATATTCCTAAATTATTCCTAGATAGAGTCACTTTCTTCACCCCAATATTTTCAAATTCAAAGCCATAAAGGAATATATTACTTACCTTTCGGTGTTTTGCTATCAAAGTTCCATCGGGACCCCAAATAGTACAGGTATTGTACAATTTATCGCCCTCTATTTCAGGCATCGTACCACCAACTACATAGATGTTGTTTTCTTTAGCTGCGTTCGATGAAGCAACGCTCGTTTCACCATCAGGAATACTCTCGGCGTATTTTCGAAAGTACTCTGCATTGCAATATTTCAATTAATGAAAAATAACTGTCTTTTGTTCCAACCATAAATTAAATTGAAATGTTTGTCAGTTTTTTATTTTTTAAATTATTAAAATAACTAAGTTTTATATTTCGACTTAATTAAATATGCAATTACTTAGCTAATAGTATATATAATAAATTGTTTCTACAGGTTCAAAATGAAAAATGAATATTTAGAAATATTTAATTACGACAATGCTATTTGTGTTAGCATCAGTGGCTTGTTACTCAACGACTTTGCTAGTACTTTTTGAAACATAAAGTTAGTTTTCAATTAACACTTATACTAGAGGCGGAATTATAAATGCAAAATAATTGATAATACTAATTTATAAGTACCTAATTATTAGTATCTTAAAAAATATATTTATACAAAAATCACGATAATCATGAAAATGGGGAAATCCTATATTCTCGAATCAATTCACAATTTATTTTGTATATTAATTAGATTCCGCGCTCATCAGTACGTACTCACTGGCGACATCGAGAAAATGTATCGGCAATTCCTCGTACGACCAGAGGATCGGAAATATCAAAGGATATTATGGCGCAGCGCGAGTGGAGAAACAGAAACATATGAGCTTAACACCGTAATACTCTTATAATAGAAATAGAAGCAGTCCTCAATTCCCGCCCGCTAACTCCTATCTCCACCGATCCAAATGATCTCCTAGCCCTCACTCACGGACATTTCCTCATTGGCGATTCATTAATGTGCTTACGTGATCGAGATTTCAGAGACATTCCATCGAACCGACTCTCCAAATGGCAGCATATCCAACAGCTTAAACAACATTTTTCGAACCGCTGGCATAAGGAGTATTTGAACGAGCTAACCAACCGCAATAAATGGAGCAAGGGTGGACACAGCATCCAAGAGGGCACAATCGTCATCCTCAGAGAGGACAACGTTCCCTCCATGCATTGGCCTCTGGGCCGAGTTATCAAGGTTCAACCAGGCGCCGATGGTGTCATCCGGACAGCTACAGTTCAGACGGCAAAGAGCATTTTGGATCGGGGCGTCAAAAGGCTTGTCCCACTGCCAATTCAACCCGATCTCGAGAAACCCGAACAACTAGCCACCGAGACGGAATAGGATGGGAACTTCAACCACACCTCCCTAGTTTGATCGGTACCCTCTCAACGGGGGGAGAATGTTACGCCATGCGGCTTACCATAGGTCATATTCTTAACTATCGATTGCGGCACTGTAATGTCGCAGACGGATCGTCGCGTCTGCCCGGCAAACAAACATTGTAGTGGCAAGCGCATGGTTCATTAAGCAGGGCGACTTCCAGAAACGTCGACTCGTGGCCCGTATTTTACCTCGCGTAAAAGAATGTGGCGTGATCCGAACGTAGTGGGGGTCGCCTTCCAAAAAAAACGAAAAGAATCGAAAGGCGTTCAGAACTTTTCGAGATGTCGAACCGTCAACACATGTGGTATGTCGCGCATTACTTATCAACCAAAACGCAGTTACATTTTTTTTGTTCCATTTATATCTTTCTAGTTAATAAGTTGTTGAAATAAACATTAATTTATTTGTGTTAATTCTGTGGAATTTCATTGAACTACCCTTATTATCATAATCGAAATAAGGGGATCGATCAGTTCGTGGCGTCGATTATTTAATCGTAACGGGAACTTACAACTCTCGTTGACGTGCTATCTCGCGATCGCGTCTCTCCGCGAACGGTCGAAACAAAATGATTCACTAAAAACTGTCCTGAATTCCTAAGAATTTATTTACCGCAAAACTGACAAAGTGTTTATTTAAAACATGAGGTTGAAGGTAGTCCTTTTCTTTCATTTCATTCATTTTCATTTTCTTTCTTAAGTATGGCTAACACAATATCTAATCAATTAAAATTTTATATTTTCACGTGAAAAGTTTCTTTAGATAATTATTATCAACATGATGACTAACTCTTACGGATTAATACGTGTCTGTAGGGCAATCCGGTGGACTTGATCGGCTTTTTACTTCGAAAGTTGAGTAATCGGTGTCGCTTTCTTACGCATCTTTGAACTGTATAAATGTTTTAAAATTGTTTGATCCAGAATGTACCACACCGGACAATCAAGAAGGCAGGTGCCTTGACTACAGAAAATGTAAACCTCTGCAAGAAATATGGCAGATACAGTACCGTACAGCCACCGATTTTTATAGACGATCAGTGTGCAGATACCAGGGCAATGTTACGATCGTTTGCTGTCCGAACGATCCAAACAAAGAGAAGAGAGAAATTTTAATAAAAACTGTGTATAAGTATAAGGCTTTGCGACCACCATACTGTGGTTTTAGCAACGTCTCTCATACCAGGGTGGTGGTCGATGGTAAACCAGCTGAACTTGGTACGTTTTATGTCTTTCTTTCCGATTAATAATAAGCCATTTACTGCAAAGAATGAACTTTAAAGGCATTAAACAGCACATCAATGTACATTTCAATTAGACTAAATAATAATGCTATGATTTTATCGGTAGTAACTTTACTTATTAACTTGAATTATTTCTTTCTTTTACTTCATGTTAGGAAGAGTATCTTTTTGCTTGAAATAAAAAATTGATATAGGAGTAATAATATGGATAGAGATCAAAAACTGTTAGGGCAGAAATTACACGTTTGAACTTTATAGTTCAGTATAGTTCAAATAGAAATTATATAGAATTATTTAATAATTTGTATTCCACTGGAATAAAAATTTAATTTCTGTCTTTATAAAATCTCTATTTCAGAGTATTTGTACGTATGTACTTATCGTCTGCTGTATGATCGAATATCGAATAGGTAATAATCGTTGTTACTCGTTATGTGAGAAAAAATTATGTATATTCACAACTATGACTATTGCATTTTAGGCGCTTGGCCATGGATCGCTGCATTAGGTTTTCGTAATCCCCGAAACCCAGACAAACCACTATGGAAGTGCGGAGGTTCCCTGATATCAGCTAGGCATGTTTTGACCGCAGCACATTGTGCACATATGGATGGAATAGAAAACATACACAATCATAATATTGCCATTCTTAGATTGGTGGAGGAGGTGCCATTTTCGAGTAAGTCCTCAAATACATATATATATATATATATTATGTTTGATGCCTATATTTATCAAAGATTTAATGCACATTATGGAGAAAGTGTTTTGTCACGAAGTGTGTTTGAATGGGCACAAAAGTTCAAAGAAGATCGTACAAGTGTTATGAAAAAACAGCTGGACGCCCGTCCACATCCACGATGACAACATTGAACGTGCTCATGAACTTATGCTCTATGGAATAGACGAGTGACACTGGATAATGTGGCAAATCATTTGCAAATCAGCCAAGGCTCTGCTTATGCAATAGTGCACGACAGATTTGGGTTTTAAAAAGTTTGTGCGAGATGGATGCCGAAAAAGCTGATGAAAAGGTGAAGACGACGATGCATTCGTGGTTCGCAGCTCAGCCCAAAACATCTTTTAATGAGAAAATACGAAGGTCCTTCGGCAAATGGACAAAGTGTATACAGAAATCGAGTGATTATGTCAAAAAATGATGTATGTCTTTTTTGACAATTGCTTAAAATAAATTCTACACCGACAGAGCGGGTAACTTTTTACTCACCCTCGTAAGACACTTAAATTTCCAATCTATTATGATGAATAAAAGAGCTTATACTATTAAATCTAATTGTATTTTGTTGCATGAGAGTACACGTGTATGTGATGTACATTACCTTTATATCCCCTTGAACGCTTCAATATTGCGCATATATACTATATTTTGTACAGCTTCTATAAAATTTCGTATGTTTGTTTAGGCTGTTAATCTAGAGGCTGGAGTACAAAGAAGTGGCACAATGATGTGGGCTGATGACATTTATAATTATCAAGGAATCACCCCTACATTCGCTCAGGTATATATCGTTGACTATAATGTATTTAACATATATGATTGTTAGAATATTAATAATTAATTTTTAATTCTATCAGAATTTTAATGAAACTGTCCCTTGGGAAGGAAGAACTGATACCTTGATATCACGGTTTGTACATCCTATATATACGACAAATTTTAGAACATTATATAACGAAGAACCAGATCGTCGTGGCCATGTGATGTGAATAAAAGGACTTGAATTTGATGATATTTTTATAATGTTAGATAACATAACTAAGTATCTTCACAGTAAGATAGGATGACATGGTTTACATGATCTTAATGTTGTTCACTTGAGTGATGATATTATAAGGAAAAGTGTAATATCACAGGTAGGATGATTCATAATTTAGAACTACTAACTCATGTATGTATTAAAAATTAAAGAAATATATTAAATTTTATAGGATATTTATGTTTAGTAACCAGTAATTCAGAGATTGGTATTCATGGTTACTATAACGAGGCTGTAGAAACGCACCCTTTCTTCTTTGCAAATGGTCCTGTATTTATGTCTAAGCCGAAACTGGAACCTCTGAATAATTTAGATTTATTCTTGTTATTTTCTAAAATACTTATCTACAGTATACCATAAGGAATGATACCGTATCGCACCTAATCAAGTGCCTTAAGAAACATCAACAGGATATCACAGTAATCCCGTATCGACTGATATGTAAGTAAAAGTTATGTGTCATTGTTATACACAGTTATGTGTTAGTGTTATACACAGTTATTTATCATTTTCTATTAATTCAGTTGTAGCCACTACAATATCTATGACACTGGTAGTAATTATGAGAACAATAATGATGTGTTCTATAAGAGGAAATGATGATTAGGAACAAAAACTTACAGGTAAGTCAAAGTATATGTTATTTGCCATTTGAAAAGAAAGTTACTAACTTGGAATTTTTTGATAAATAATAATTGTGCAAAATATATTGGATTTCAAATTTGTCAAAAATTGAAATTTAAGAAGCATTGTAATAATATAACATTAATATTTTGATTTTTCAGGAGATATCATGCGGTGGATGGATAATATGTAAAAAATATTAAGCAGTATATGAATTTTCATATTGCGTAGAGATAACAAAATGAATTTTAAAAAATGTCGACATGGTAGTAAGAAATAGCATCATGACAAAGGATATATAAAGACAGTTTCATTTTTTATAAATAAAAATTTGTTGTTCCAGATTTTGAAATATAGTGAAACGTTTAATTAGTATCTTAATATCTTTAAATAATTATTATTTTAGAATCAATTGTAATTGTATCATACGTACTTTTGAATTCGTGCAAGAACATATGTAATTTTGAAGTAGTTATTATTAGGAAATTGTTAGACGCGAACAGTATGCGAAAAGTTAGTATGCAGTGTAATAATTATCAATCAAAACACAAGAATTAAATTCTTGAGGAAAAAATTTCCGGAATTTCTTATTTACATGATTATAAAGAAATCCATAATAAAAAGGAGCTGCTTTCTAATACTTCTCTTCCTTGTAATGCCTACGTTAATAATAACGAGGTTCGACTTTTTGTTTTTAGAGGGATACTGGAAAATTTGAAAGTACAGTACCATTGGGAAGAAAATCACGATATTGAAAACGATATTTGCAAGTAAATTTCCAAAAAATCTGTTTTCAAATTTTCGCTTTCTATTTCACATTAAAAGAAAGGGAGGGCTGCCTTCTTTTTCTGCAAGACAAAACAAACATTCTGAATCTCGTATCAATGAATGATGTCAATAAGTTATTTTTCTTTTCAGATTGAACAATATTCCAGATTTATTCATAATTTCATACTACGCGAAGAATAGACTTTCATAGGTATATAAAGGAAATATTAAGTATAGGAAAACTCTTTTTCGTTGTAGGTGACATATGCTTCACGGTTGAACACATGTATTTTTGAACACATATAAATGAAAAAGTACTCTTATGGAGAAAAAGAATTGATACCTTCGATTGACATTAGATAATGTATATAAACTAATCACTATCAGTTTGTATTTTAGGTGCACACGCAGATTTGTTGGAGTTCTTATAAAATGTACTTCCTGTACGAACGTTTTATTCTTCCAAATTTTACGATACTATGTCTCATATAATAACTATATGGATTAAACGTAATATAAATGATCCGAAAATAGACTCGAACGACATTAATTGTCTTTCTATTTATACCAATATCGAAAATACAAGTAAAGCTGGAGCAATAGTATGCAAGAATGGACTATTTATTATTTTAAACCAAATCATAGCATATTCAGAATGCACAGTATTATCATGAAATGTAAATGAATCAGTTGTAAACGAACGATTTTACTGTAAAATCGTTGCCTCCTTTTTTTCATCTGAAATATAGCAGCAATGAGTACATTCTTTTAATATATAATAAAACGAGATATCTTTATAAAGTTACATATGTCATCACTGGTAACTGTTATCTCGTATGACACCAAATATACCGTTAGTATGGAATGATATTTTGATGAAGATATACTTTAATGATAGATTTTATGAATGAAACGTTATATAAGAAAAATTATCTCTTGTTATTCTATGAAGTGTAGTAGCTAATGAAGATTAATTTTACGAAGTATTAGAGCAAAAGAGAATTAAAAAATTAAAAAGATCTAAATAAGATTGTTCGTGTGGCTTAATTATCTCAATTCTGGTACACCACTTGTTACATTCTAACTAATTAGCGCTAAACAATAACTTGCAAATATTAAAGATATTAACACCTTAATATTAACACCTAAAGGTTTTCAGGAAATTTTATAATATTTGATTATTGTATATCTAGTCATTGATTGATAAAATTTCTTGTATAAGCATAGATCGAGGTTGACGTCATACGCAGATTGCATTACAGGTATCGTTTTAATTTATTTTATGGCTAGAATCGTTTGAATATTATACGAATAATTATTTCCATTCGAACGATTAATAAATCACGTACCTATAAAAGATATATTATGAAAAAGACGTGACGAAACAAAAAAATATTGGAAATTCCGTTGTCATTAGATCAATTATTTTTGCAATGATTTTTATTTCCATGTAATTACATATGAAATGGGTAATTCATTAACATCTCCTCGAATCGAATATAATTCGTTACACTTCACAACGATTCAAATAATGGACGGGAAATATATAATAACTTTCCTGTCCTTGCGTTAAAATAGTACTGTACAAATCAGATGATACAACCTAACCCCAACCTAACCCCAAAAAACCCAATTACATCCACATTGCATGACAGCACACTTGCAATGGATTTTTGTGATTTCAATGTCACAGACAATGACACAACTAATCAGAACACGTTCGAGGCTATAGACATTGAAATTACCGCGTGTTTAATACGTTTAAAGCATAAATTTCACGCGATTATTTCTTCGTACATTGTGAAACTCTTAAATTATCTTAATCGAATAAATAATCCTAATGTAATAAAACATCTTGAAATAGACCTAGATATCTGAAACAGAAACTCGAAGGATAAGAAATCCTAAAAGGTACTAATCCTAAAATAACAAACTCCTAAATAATAAACAAGTGATAAAACCTGTTATAAATAATAAACCTTACCTGGAATAATCAAATCCTAACTAATCGAAAATAAAATAAGGCAAGCAATTCTTAATCTTTCAAGTAATTTTTCCGAAAACACAGAAAGATAGAGAAATTAAAAAGACGCAGCACAAATTGCAGCACAATGAAAGTTTCAGAGCGATGAATACGATCGTATTAAACTAAATAATTTTCAAAAGTGAAATTACACTGAAACGTATATCGATGATATTTGTCATTTCTACGATCTGTTTCGCTTGATCGTGCTTCTTTTCTGATGTAAATTCAATTTATAATACGAACTAAGTTTCCTTTATTATTATTAGTCCTGCGTCTTTTTAATTCGTCACTTCTTTTATTTCAGAACAATGACGGGCTCCAAGATGCTGTTCGGATGTTTGGCGTTAATTGCTTTTCTGCATCCATTAGTTCACGTTTGTACTTCGAGTAGTACAGCTCAAGGTTTGTACTTCGAGTTGTCTTTTTCCATGCACTTCAAATTCCAATACGATCTGGTCACGTGGCCTTCGTACAATTTCGAAATTTTACCTGTTTGGTAATCGTCAATGAAAAAAGAAGTTATGCGTGACCTCAACACATTGAAACAATTTTTATGATTTTTTATTTGCCGGTTGGTCAGCAAGTTAATGGAAAAATGTCACTTAACTATTCGCGTTAATTTCTTCGGTTTAACTTTTGGGAAATGCTTCGTTAGCTTCGGGAATATTCCAACGATTCGTTTTACGTACAAAATAAGCATGATAAATATTACATCACGATAATGTAATATCGGAATATATTAAAGGTATAATTTTGTCCGATTAATTATAATTTATTAATAATGGATTGAAAATACAGATATTAGTTAGACAGAGAAACGATGTTTGATTAACAGGAAAACTAAATGCAACGCTCGTATTTACAACAAATAACTTGACAACTATTTGGTAACTCTCTCTCTCCCTCTCTCTCTCTCTCACTAGCAACTCTAACACTCGACAACACTCGCAACTCAATTCTAACGACTCTATGCTTCGACGTCTCGATCAACTCTGATTCTCGCAACACGCACACTTTTCGATTCGCCTTGGATAGCGAAACCGACCTTCTTCTAACGCGTTTTTAAAACGCGATGGCGCTATCACTTTCTAAAAGCGTCGTCTTTACATTTCCGATGGCCACGGGCACACCCGACTGCCAGATATACAATGTATTATAAGAGTATCATTACCATACTTTTCATGAAAAGAGCAATTTTTCTTGATAACTATACTCTGTAACATAGATTGAAGTCGCTGATTTGATCCCTCTGATATCGTTGTCTTATGAGAGTCTCGCCTGGTCTTGATTGGTTCTGTTGACTCTTATCGTTGTGAAAAATCGATTCGTTGTGTACCTTTTTTGTATAGAGAATTATTTTGTGGTAGAATATAATGTTGTAATATTTGTGGTCTTTACTTTACTAATTTTGTCACTGAGCCGCTCTTTGGTTCGTTGAGCGATTCATATTCCGCATATATTCCGTACTTGCTTCGCTTGGTACTTTTATAATTTTCGCAGTTACAATAAAAAATTTAATTCTTAACAGATTAAAGATTTAACCTCTTGCTTTATAGTGTACAATAATTTTTTTTTTTTTGTACAGGTTATGTGATCCATAGTTTGAGTAAGTAGTACATATATATATATATTTACCTGACAAGCTTTCATTTCAATCTATATTTAAGATTAATATTTTATCAGTTTCTGTTCGTAACAACATCGAAGTAGTCAATAAGTTTGAAGAGTGTAATTAAGGAAGTTATGAAGCAAAAGGTTAAGAACAAATTCTGAAAGAGGTTATGTACAACTCAGTAGTACTGCTTTACATTACTTTGCGAATTACTTTTCAAGCATAAAAATAGTTTAACAGCCACTTATAGTTACTTCCTTACCATTACATTCATTAAATTCGTTTGATTTTGTAAACAAAATAACCACGCTGACCAGTCTCTTATTTAAAATAGAATTATTTTGTCATATATCCAACAGTTTACTTTCTCTTCGTAAATATTATTAATAATTTTATCAATTTCGTAGACTTCCATCCTTCGTATAAGTGACAATGAATCAGAAGAGTTTCATAGCAATATTGAACAACATACAGTCAACTACAACACCATTAGATACATCCACCATACAGTCAACTACAACACCATTAGATAACAGCAATACAATAGATTATAATTTTCTACGTGTCATTGATTCATCATCATCATTTTCCATTTTTTTAGCATATGTAAAAACGTATCTGACGTAATCTTACCTCGCTCTTTGAGTACAAAAATCCATTCAAATGAAACAAAGGGAAAAGAAATAAGAAAACAAACACTCACATACGAATCTTCATTACATAACTGTATGTACTCCTCGAGGTATAATTACTCAGACACGTTACAGCGTACCTTCTTCGTTCCCTGATGGCTGATGTTGATCGTTGACGTTTATAGTGAAAGAATTTCGTCAACGGCGCCATCTGGATCCCTGTTGAAAAATTAAAATAGCCGCAACAGCATCATTAAGCTCATCACCCAGAGTAGCTCTTGTCGCTGAGTCGTGGAGGAATTCTTATCATCAACGACATAAACTATACCAGTTCCGGTAACGTTCTTCAGATGGTCCAGGCACTCGAACTCGCAATATCGCTCTCCAACACGGAATTTCTTGCATGTCTGTAGTAAAAAGAAATCGATCAATTGTACAGATCAATCGTCACTCGACTGCTCGAGAATTCAGATCATCCAGAGAATAGAATAGAGACGTGGAAAAATGTAGTGCGATCATCGCAGTGGGAGGAAATAGGGGGATAGGGACCAAATGAATGAACAAGATGTTAAGGACAACTGACGATAAGTTCTTCTTTTGTCGAGAATTGCATGTTTGTGAATGGTTTGTGGGTGGTTAGGTGGAGAGAATTGAAGAGCTTGGAGGTTTTTTTTTTATTTATTTGTTGAAATTACAATCAATTCTCGCGTTGAGAATTTTCAGTAATTTTTCTGGCGTGGCGCAGTGACATGGCTGTTTATTTACAATAAGTTAATACTTATTATAGATAGGTATAATTTATAAGTATTATAAGTAAGTGCATATGCTTAATTTGGATAATTAAATGAATCTAACGTTTAGGTCTAGCGGGTAGTGCCTCTTCAGCCTGCGAATCTGGTCCATCGTATCGAGTAGTCCAGTGATTAGGGGGTTTCGGTGTTTCTTGACTCTTTTGCTATATCTGTCGCTATATTTTGCTATTTCCTCTTTGACTGTAGGTATCTTGAGGTCGCGATGGATGGTTTCGTTGGTAACATACCAAGGTGCGTCTATTAAGGCTCTTAGCGTTTTCGATTGGAATCGTTGTAGTATTTCGATGTTGGAGTTACTTGCTGTTCCCTATAGTTGGATTCCGTAGGTCCAGACAGGTTTTATTACGGTCTTGTAGAGGGTAATTTTATTCTGTATGTTTAGTTTGGAGCGTCGGCCCGTGAGCCAATAGAGTTTTTTTAGTTTGTCCTTTAGTTGCTTCGTTTTATCTGAGATGTGTGTCTTCCACGTTAGTCTCCTGTCCAGGGTCATGCCCAGGTATCGGATTGTGTCCCTGCTAGGAACTGTTGCATTGTTGACGGTGACCTGGGGGCAGGTTTGTTTTCGGAGCGTGAAGGTTACATGTGAGGATTTCTTTTCGTTGACTTTGAAGCCCCATTTGTGAAACCACTTTTCCATGGAGTCGAGACTTCGCTGGAGAGTGGATGAGGCTATTACCGGGTCTGCGTGGGTAGCTAATAGCGCTGTGTCGTCTGCAAATGTCGCTATTGTTATATCGTTTGATATAGGTAGGTCGGCAGTGTAGATGGAGTACAGTAGGGGTCCGAGGACACTACTTTGGGGTATGCCGGCCTCTATTGGGAATGTTGCGGAAGTGGCGTCTAGGCATTTAACCATGAATTGTCTATTGGTTAGGTAAGATTTTAGGATGGAGTAGTAGCGGTGAGGTAGGATCTTTTTAAGCTTGTATAGTAGCCCTTCATGCCATACTTTGTCGAATGCCTGTTGGATGTCTAGGAAAACCGCTGAGCAATATTTTTTTTTTCGAGTGTTTGGCTGATCGTATGAGTTAAGCGGTGGATTTGCTCTACTGTAGAATGATGTTTTCGGAAGCCGAATTGGTGATCTGGGAGTGTTTTCAAGTTCTCTAGGATTGGAAGGAGTCGGTTCGTGAGCATCTTCTCGAATAGTTTGGACAGGGTAGGTAAAAGACTGATTGGGCGATAGGAGCTGGTTTCGTATATCGGTTTACCCGGTTTAGGGATGAGGGTAATCAATGAGATTTTCCAGGCCTTAGGATAGTGTTTCAGGCGAAGCATAGCATTAAAAATCGATGTGATGAGTGCTATCCCTTTTGTGGGAAGTTCCTTGATTGCTTTATTGCCTATTAGGTCGTGTCCTGCTGCTTTCTTGGGGTTTAGGCGACTGATTGTTTCTATAGTCTCTGCAGAGGAGAAGGGTTCGATAGGAGGGGACATTTGGAAGAGGGTGTGCAGGTATTCAGTAACGTCCGCGGCGGCTTTGGGGGAATGGGGTTTGAATACTTTTGACAAGTGTTTAGCAAACAGGTCGGCTTTTTCTATAAGGCTTCGCGCCCATCCACCTTGCGGACGGCGGATAGGTGGGATTATTTGTGGGGGGCGTGTGAGTTTCCTGGAGGCCTTCCATAGTGAGTAGTTGGAGTCGGCTGTGGGGGATAAGCTGGCGAGGTATTTATGGAAACAGTCGTTTTTATAGTTTTTTTAGGTTCTAGATAGCTTTCTAGTTGCGTTGTTTAGTTTGCGTTTGTCATCCGGTGTCTTCTTAGTCTACGTTTTTCTGCTATTTTTTTAGTATGTATTGGGGATATTCTTGTTTGTTGTTAGATGGCTTTGTCGGCGTGGAGAGGCGGATTGCGTTTATTATGCTCGTGTTTAAGTATTCTGTGGCTGCTTCGATTTCTTCCTTTGTTTTTAGTGGGGTGAAGGCTGAGGTTGAGTGTGTAAAGACTTCTCTGAAGAGCTGCCAGTTGGTGTGTTGGTTGTGAATGGAGCCATTAGGTGTATTCTCGATGATTGTTGAACTGACTGTTGCTATCACGGGAGAATGATCAGAGGAGAAATCAGCCGAGGAGTTGATCTGGACGTGTCTTGATGGGATATTTTTAGTTATGAAGAAGTCGAGAAGGTCGGGTATTTTGTTGGTGTCAGTGGGCCAGTATGTGGGTTCGTATGTGGTGAGGTAGTTGAGGTTGTTGTTTATTATGCTGTTTAAGAGGTTTTCGCCTCTTGCTATAACCAGTCTGCTGCCCCATTGGATGTGCTTGGCGTTATAGTCTCCTCCAACTATGAATCTATTGCCCAGGGTGTCCAGGAAGTTATCAAAGTCTTCTTTGGCGATGGAGTGTCTGGGAGGGCAGTATACTGCTGAGGTGGTGATTGAGCCATGACAGTCTTCTATTGCTACGTTTGTTGCTTGGAGGTAGTCTTTCTGGAATGATGGAAGTTCGTAGTGCTTAATACTTGCTTTGATTATTATTCCGGTGCCACCGTGGGCCTTTCCGCTGGGGTGTTGGGTATGGTAGAATTTGTAACCATTTATTTTCAGGTAGTTTTTGTCGGTGAAGTGGGTTTCCGATACGAGCATTACGTCGATTTGCTGGTGTTTTAAGAAGAGTTCTAGTTCAAGTTTGTGTTGCGCTAGACCGTTGGCGTTCCAGAGTGCTATGCGCCTTGGTTTTATTTTGAGTCGGGGCGTGCTAATTTTTCCACGATGAGTGTTAGTATCGATAGCAAGTGATTTATATGCTCCGATTGTTTCTCTATTAGCTTTTCAAGCCTTGGGGAGTTGTCTGTGTTAGGTGGGTTGGGGACACTGTTTTGGGGAAGATTCCCTTGGCTGTTCGGGTTATTTTGGATGCCTTGTACTGCTTGGGCATAGGAGGTTGAGGTGGAGATGAATTTGGTAGGACTGGGTGTTTGGTTGGTTGAGGGGGTTGGGGTAGTCGTGAATTTCGGCGGGCTGGGTGTTTGGTTGGATACCTCTTTTGCTCTGAGCTTAGGGTACCTGTTCGTGTATAGTGTTTTATATGCTGGGCAGCCTTTGTAGTTGGCAGGCTGGTCCCCTTGGCAGTGGATGCATTTCGCTGGGGTTTCCGGTGATTTGGCGCACTGGTCAGTGGAGTGAGTGCCTACGCATTTAACGCAGCGGAAAGTATGGTTGCAGTATTTCTGCATATGACCTTACCTTTGGCACCTTTTGCATTGCACTATTTCTTTTTTCACGAGCGGTGGTTCGATCTTTACTATCGCGTTCATTAGGCGACTGATGTTGTAGATTTCTTTATTGTTCGGCTTTTGTTTAATGTCTAGGAAGAATAAGGATAACGGGTCTTTCGAGACTCTATGCCTTATATTACTTACGTTGATGACTTCGTGGCCGAGTTTTGAGAGTTCGTATTTGAGTTCGTCTATGTCTGCTGAGTGGTGTATGTTTCGTAGGACCACCCGGAAAGGCCTTTCCTGTTTGAGTTGGTAGGTGTGGAAGTTGGCGTTCAGGGTCCTGAGTGTCTTGGTGGGTTTTCTGTAAGCTTCTGGGTTCGTCGGCAGTATTTTTACTTTATTGTTACTTATCTTAAGGTTATATTCCTCCTTGCAGATATCTCTCTCTAGGGACTTGATCATTGTCTGTATGTCGATGACGTCGTCCACAAATATTGGTGGGGGAGGGGGGATTCTCTGTGAGTGTTGGTTTGGTGGCGGTTCTACGATTTCCATGGCGTCGTTTGAGGATTCCAATACGGCGAACCTGTTGTGAGTGTTTATTTGCGTTGTTGTTTCTATTTTCCTTTTCTTTGTAGTATTAGCGTCGTTAGTGCGGAGAGTTCTGCTACACTTCTTCCACGGGGGAGGTAGCGCGGGATAGCTGCGAGTCTGCTCCGGAGAGCCTGGTCGCGATTGCTGGGCCATCATCGAGCTAGTTAATTCGGAATGAACAACTAGTTGTGAGGCTATGAGGCTAGTATTCGGGTTGGGGTTAGGTGCGTGGGATTTTCTTCTCCCTAAAGGGTAAGGGACACTTGGCTGTGTCCCTTTCGACGGTTGGGCGACACGTGTTGTTTTCGGACTACGCTGGGCACTAGAGACACGTCTGCACGCTTCGGCACTCCACAGCGAACTGAGTTTGGAGGTGACTGGAAGAGTGTTTTGGGCAAGGTAGATTGCAGAATGGTTGCGGTAGCATTGTGTTAATTATGGGTTTGTACATGTAATCTTTGTATGTATCACTACATACAACCAAACGTATATTTTTAATAATACATCAGAGTTTTAGTCATTTCATAGCTTTCATAAATTTTATACTCTATAATCTTGACGTTTTATTTCACAGAAGCGTTTGAATATCCATAAAAATTAAATGAACCAATGTATTCATTATCTTATAGAGAAGATATATTATTTTTAATTATGTTCCAATTATTTATCATGATCCTGATTTCCTTATTCTGAAAATTTGAAAGGAAGTTTTGTAGTCTGATACTTTCAGCGACAAAGGGTCAATATTGCTTTAGTATATTTCGTCACATATACATGTATATCTATATGTCGGAGATGAAAGGACACCGGAACCTTTGGATAGCCCCGCAACATTGCAATCTAAAGTCTACTATAACTGTAACTAAACTATTGTAGTTACTCAATCCGATTGTAATTGTTCGAGATTAGTGACGGTGAGCTTTGGCTCGAGGTGACAGTCTGTCGCCCAACGTAGCCGCGGACAAGGGATGAACGCTTTGCCTAACAAAGGTATGGAGTAATTCTATAGCTCTCCTTAAAAGAAATATTCGTGGCGACACGCGACAGTAAACATTTCAACGGTTTCTCTCCCGTGGCTCGCCACACGCAGACCCTATTCTTCGAGTAAGATGATTGCCAGATGTCGATGCGTCTCCGCAGTACATGTTCGGCTAGCCCGAGGGCCCGTTATAAATCTTAAGGTTTAGTTAACTAAAGTCCTTCAAACGGACAAACGGTCTTTGCCCCAACTACGGGAAGATAGGGGAGACATATTTTTCAACGAGCGGCGTCTCCCACTAACAACTTTCCCTCGAGGGCGGCTAGCATCCTTTTCTAACCACCGATATGGAGATTGACCAATTAGCAGCAACGCCAATTTCCCTTACTTTCTGAACGAAGGCTTTCTCGACGAATCCGATGATCTCGTGTCCTTAGACATACCCCATTATAGTTTTCCTCTGTGGCATAATCGGGACGGGAAAGGCATTCTCGCTCGCGATCTCACTGATGAAAGGAGTAACCCTTTACAACCAGTGAATATTACGCATCCGAATTAGATTTTGTGAGTGCGTTCATCTATCATCCCGTCGACCGCGGATTCGTTATTGAACCTAGGATCATTGTCATTAGTTTCTCGAGTACCTAACTACCACGGTTACTTGTCCGGTTCTATAATAATCGTATTTGCACTAGTCAATGTCTTCTCTATTGCGTAACGACAACGTGTAACCCAAACGCAGATTCGTTTCAAGCCCCTAACCCTAATTCTAATGTAAACCCTACATATATGATATGTAATTTATAAACAGAATTCATTGTAATGATATAGATAGATTTCTTAGATAGTTAAAGAAGGTAGTTGTTCGCAATCATGCACTTGACAACATATTCAAAAGTCATTGAAATCGGAAAAGACGTTACGGTTCTATAGTTTCACCCAATCAATATTTATTAATCATAAACGAAGTAGCTATAAATCTTGACAATTCCCAGTTAAACTTAAAATAATTATTGCATTTTTAAAAATAATGAAAATTTATTATTTGCATAAGCGATCTAATGATCATTCTTGCGTTCTTCATTGTAAATTAAAATAAATAAATTATACACTTTACTTTGTACCGCTTAGGACTGAATTATAACTTTACCGAAACAGTGCAAAGCATTCTCTAAAATTCTCTAAAATTCATTTGCATTCATCTCATTTATATACATATATTTATACATATGTTGAGTTGATAGTAAAAAGTAAGTAATGGAAATTATTTAATAATAATAATTATCTACTGTGCCCTGTTCTTTAAGGATTAAGTATGTAGTAGTTCCTGTGCTCACAGTTAGAAAATAAATTATCTATCTTGTCTTGTGCGTTCGGTTCCTCATTGTGTCTTTTGATGCCGTTGATGACACATATCACTTCATAGTGAAAAAAGCAACATTCAATCACGGACCAGCAACATACTCGAAATCTTATAAGGAAATTCAAGAAATTCAAAATAAAATAGAGTCGAACTCAATCCTAAAATCAAATGGAGTTATTATTACTCGACCGAACTATTTTCAATCAACTCTCATTGAGAATTATAAGTAAATTCTTTTGGCGTGGTACTGTAACAAGCAAAATTTAACATAATTTTGAGACGAAACGCGAAAGTAAATCGATAAAAAGGAGGGAGGGTTATATTTCCTCTTTCCTTCTTGAAAATAGGCCGAAATCACATTGAAGCGGATCAAATAGTACATATATACAATTACATAGTCAAATAAATACTAACAAAAGGGAAGCCAGCACCAATACCTTGGGCCTTGATATATGTTGACAAGGACACACTTCTGATTAACTTCCAGAAGATTTTAGCCATCACTCGTTAGTCCTTAAAAATTTATGAACAGAAGCATATTGCTACTACTATGTACAGCGTGTTAAAAAATTTATTTGTCAAAAAAGTGGAACGCCAAATTTCCTGAATGTTGAAATGGTTACCACTTCTAAGAAAATTCTACATCTGGTCTTTTTAGTTTTCTCAAGCACTGAAGCCATTGACAGCGCGTAGACAAAAGACTGCGACGAAGTCAGGCCATAAACAGTAGACAAGCGATGTTGGCTTCGGGGTTTTCAGTTATTGAGTAATGTCACGACCGGCATATTTCAAATCCGACGGACTGACGATAAAGATAAAGATGTGGCGGCACTCGGCGACAATGTATATCGCTGAAGTGCCTAATGAACCATCAACATCCCAACGGTCCTTCCACCGAAGGTTCTAGAAGAAAGAGCACGTGGCAACGATCGCGGACGCCTAGCAAATGCATGGACGGTGGGGATGTTGAGGGATGACAAAAGAAAGTAATCGGATCCGATCGAAAGTAAAATCATAAGAGTCAGTCATAGAAAGTCACGCCTAGAGTTCGGAAGTAAATTGTAAAGTGTATTGATGTTAGAAAAAAATAAAGTTTTCTTTTTTTATTTTTTACTTCAAATTCCTTTTTTTATTTTGTTATTTTACATTTTGGCGATCCTGCCAGGATAGTGAAAAGTGTTTGTTCGGAAACCAAAAGACATTCATCATCTACGGAAGATCGAATTATTTGGGACTACGGTCATCCGCAACAACAAAGTAACTATCACGAACCAAGTGAAGTAACAATAAAAGGTAAACTGAATTCCTTTGTACGTTACCGTGAAAGAAAATTTAGCTTCAGTAGCCAAGACTCGTCTTCGTCTGAAAATTATAAATCAGCGCAATAATGTCTAAGGCAAACGAATCTCAAACTTCAACCTCAACTGACCCAATGTTGCGAGCAATATGGGACAGTATTAAAAAACAGAACGAGAACATTGCCCTTTTACGAGAGGAAATGTTACGTTTGTCTATGCAAAATGACGAAGAGAACAGACACAGGGCAGCAGAAATCGAGAATCTCGGGAAAACCGTCGCAGCGCTACGGACTGGGTTCGGATCCCCTGCGACTGATGAATTTGCTTCCATTATCACCGAAGACAATGAAAGTGCGTCGACAGCAATCAATCGCACCGTGAATATGGCAAAAGCACGCAAATTGTCAGGGTTAGCAGCTCCAGACACCCCACCTGTCCCCCTCGACATCGAACAACCCGAGGTGGAAGAAAGAGGTTAT
Source organism: Bombus vosnesenskii (assembly GCF_011952255.1). Lineage (NCBI taxonomy): Eukaryota > Metazoa > Arthropoda > Insecta > Hymenoptera > Apidae > Bombus > Bombus vosnesenskii. Next base: position 43,514 of record NW_022883617.1, read on the forward strand.
TTTCCGCCCGCTCCTCCCACTCTACGAGCTAAGGATGCAATACGCTACATCCCAACGCTCCACGGAGATGATGATGTAGGAGTTGAAGACTTCATCAAAGAAGTGAGAAGTATGAAGGATCGCTGTATGGAGCAAGATCTATTGCTAAAAGCAATAAAAGTGGAAAAAATCGTGGGGAAAGCAGCCCAAAGTGTTCGCAACATTCCTATTGAGTGTTACGGTGATCTGTACGACGCACTGAGAAATAACTTAGCAGCACAAGTGACTTCGGATGAGTACCAAGAACAATTACGAGAGTTGAGACAGGGACGCGAGGAATCAGTGCAAAGTTTTAATATTCGGTTTAGAAGAATACTCAACCGTTTGCTGTACGCAGTAACCAATGAGTACCCACAACCACTAACACGTAAAACTATGACTGAAGAAATCACGAAGAAGACTGTTCGTGTGTACCTAAAGGGACTCAGACGCGACATAGGGCGAATACTATTAAGCAGTGAACCCCTGAATCTTCCGGAAGCTGAAAAAAAGGCAGCCGATGTAGAACGCTACTTGCGAGAAGAACGACAACCTAATTGGTCATGTAATCGCTTACCTTCGGTTAGTAATCGCCCCGACAACCAGCATATGCAGGTAAGACGATCTAATGTACCATCAAGATCGCCTAACACGCCAGTAGCTCAGAAACCTGCTACATTTAACCAAGTAGAAAATAGATCACCTGCTAAACGCGCGCAGATGAAGTGCTTCAAGTGCGGAAAGCTGGGACACATTGCCAACAAGTGTCAAAATTTTCTACCACCGAGCCAGCGCGATCGACCACCCGCAAGGATTCAGGCAGTCCAGGAATGGGACGAAATACAAGAAACAACATCGAACCAGGAGATGGACGAACCGTCCGAGACATACGAGTCAACATCGCCACGGGAAGATTACTCGCAATACCTTTGTCAACCCGAACCGAAGAGCGAGTATTTCTGGTCGATACAGGAGCAGGGATAAACCTGGTGAAACGTAACAAAACTGTCAACGCGATACAAATAGGGCCTAAACAAAAATTTTCTATGGGACGAGACAAATACGAAACTAACGAATACGTAACGAAACGAATTTTTGGACAAAATCACATTTTTCACATAGTACCGAACAATTTTCCTATTATCGAAGACGGAATCATTGGGCTACCATGTTTAGAGAAGTATAACTATTCAATATCCAATGACAAAATCCGATTAAACGACAAAACCATTTTATTTCAGAAACCAATACATTTGACTCCTGGAGAAAACAGAGTTCAAACAATCTATTTGGAAGGCAAACCAACTAAAGTATGTTTTATCAACACTGGTGAGCAAAACGTTGAAATTTCTAGCAATATTCAAAATTCTCATGACTTTTCCAACGTATCAAAACTAAAAAGCCTAGTGAGAACAGAGCACATTGAAAAACCAATCCGTGAATCCATCGAAAAGATTATCCTTCATTATATTGACATCTTTAATTTAGAAACCGATCTTTTACCCTGTACTAATTTAACTCAGCACACAATTTCGTTAACCAAAGACAAAATTATTAACACACGATCGTATAAACCACCGGAATGTCACCGTGACGAGATTTCGCGACAAATAGGAGACATGTTGAAGAAAAATATTATAGAAGAATCCGAATCCCCTTATAACTCTCCGGTATGGGTAGTTCCGAAAAAATTAGACGCCTCAGGAAAACAGAAATGGAGGATAGTTATCGACTTCAGGAAACTAAATGAACTCACAGAACAAGACGCTTACCCTTTACCTGATATAGACGACATTTTAACACAACTAGGAAACGCAAAATTCTTTTCGGCGCTTGATTTATCCTCAGGATTCCATCAAATTCCAATGAACGAGAAATCTAAAAAATATACCGCTTTTTCGACACCGCAAGGGCATTTTCATTTCAATCGAATGCCATTCGGACTGAAAAACGCACCCGCTACCTTTCAAAGATTAATGGACAGAGCCTTAGCTGGACTTGTAGGAAAATACTGCTTTGTTTATTTGGATGACATAGTGATATTCGGAAAAACGATTCAAGAACATAACGAAAACCTCGCGATAATATTTCAGAGACTCAGAGAATTAGGACTTAAATTGCAACCGGACAAATGTGAATTCGTAAAACCGGAATTAGAATACTTAGGCCATGTAGTTTCATCCGAAGGAGTCAAACCAAACCCCAAGAAATTAGACGCTGTAAAAAACTTTCGATTACCCCGCAATGCCACGGACGTGAAATCATTCTTAGGTTTAGCAGGTTATTATCGCAAATTTATTCGAAACTTTTCCAAAATCGCGAAAAGCCTTACAGACTTAACAAAAAAGGACACACCATTCCATTGGACTGACAAACACCAGATTAGCTTTGATACTTTAAAAGACAAACTCTGTAATTTCCCAATATTAGCTTATCCAGACTTTAACAAAACCTTTACCTTAACTACCGACGCAAGTAACGAAGAACTAGGAGCAATACTGTCGCAAGACGGTCATCCTTGTTGTTACATTTCAAGTATCCACCCGAACGAAACTATACCACGACAGAAAAGGAACTCTTAGCCATCGTATGGGCCGTGAAAAGATTAAGACAATATTTGTTAGGACGACGCTTCATTATTCGAACCGACCACCAAGCTCTTAAGTGGCTACGCAATTGCAAAGACCCTTCTAGCAGACTGATTCGTTGGAGACTTAGACTCGAAGAATATGACTATGAAATCGAATATACAAAGGGTAAAGATAACACAGCTGCAGACGCTTTATCTAGAGTTCACGCAGTAACTCGCGACGAAGTAGTTAACCTCGACCTAGTAATTGATCACATTAATTCATTCAACGCATGGAAAGACAACAACGAGAATCCGAAACTCTTAGAAATTAAACCAAATGACCAAACATTTTACCAATTAACTCGAAACGACTTAGGAGAATACGACGAGACACTTTGGATCAGAAGACTTTACAAAATTCTTAAAGATACAACAAAAATCGGCATAGGAAGTAACGACTTCACTGAATTAGAGAAAACACAGATTAAACTCATGCTAATATATTTTAACGACACGTACAAGAAAATTACTTATGCACCTAATCCCATCTAAAAACTAGACGAAAACGAAATAATACAAGCAATAAAGGAAAACCATAACGACACCGTAGGACATTTAGGGATACAGAAAACGTATCAACGGATCAAGGATAAATTCAAAATTTCCGGACTTTTAGAAAGAGTAGAAAACTTTGTGAAAACATGCGACACGTGTCGAAAGGAGAAACTAACACGTATCAGACCCAAAGAATCCCCACAAATCTCAGACACGCCACTTAACTCTAACGACAAAATCGCTATGGACATCATAGGACCGATGACGAAAACCAAACGCGGAAACCAATACATACTTTCAATACACGATGAACTTACGAAATATCTGATACTAGTTCCCCTTAAAACGCAACGAACTGAATCCATAATTAACGCGCTCATTGAACACTATATTTACATATTTTCGGCACCAAAAACGATCCTAACAGATCAGGGACAAAATTTTGTTAGTGATTTAATGACGAAATTTGAAGAAGCTTTTAAAATCAAACACATCAAAACAACTTCATTTCACCCACAAAGTAACGGATCCCTCGATAGAACGCATGCCTCAGTTAAAGATTTAATTCGTACTGCATTACACGACAATGACAAAGAATGGGATGAAGTACTTAATTTCATTTGTTTAGGGTACAACACCGCGAAACATGAAGGAACAGGATTCTCTCCCTTTGAATTGACCTTTGGGCGAAAAGCTAACTTACCTTCCGCAATATCCGAATTTCCCACACTTACCTATGATGATATGTACTCACTTTGGCAAAAACAGTTGATTAAATATTGGGAAACAGCTCACAAAACACTTATTCAGAATAAGCAACGATACAAGCGAGACCAAGAAAGAAAGATTGTTAAAACTCAGACTGTGTTTAGGAAAGGAGACTTTGTTTTAATTCACAACGACCATAAAAGAGATAAGTTGGACATTGAATGGTTAGGTACCTACAGAATTAACGATGTGAAAACTCCTTATTACATTATTTCTATCGACAATGCTAAGAAAAAGATACATGGTAACCGATTGAAAGCGTACTTTTTTCAGGATAATGCTGACCCTAGCACTAGTAACAATACCCTTAATTAGTTGCCTTAAATTCACGGGATAGGAATTACGCTTTGTATACAAACCCAACCAATTCACGATCGAAAACTACAACATGATTACGCCTCTGAAATTATTAGCTTCTCGAACACTAACAAATATTGTAAAATTGCTATATTTAAGATTAACGAAATAACTTTTGTACCATCACATGCAGAAAATCAATTCATAGCGACCCCTGAAAAAAAAAAGCGTAAACATATCCTTTGATCTACATTTAAATAATTCCATTCTACTACGATCTTAGAGGACCAAGATCAATCACGACCGTCATACTTCAAATCCGACGGACTGACGATAGAGATAAAGATGTGGCGGCACTCGGCGACAATGTATATCGCTGAAGTGCCTAATGAACCATCAACATCCCAACGGTCCTTCCACCGAAGGTTCTAGAAGAAAGAGCACGTGGCAACGATCGCGGACGCCAAGCAAATGCATGGACGGTGGGGATGTTGAGGGATGACAAAAGAAAGTAATCGGATCCGATCGAAAGTAAAATCATAAGAGTCAGTCTTAGAAAGTCACGCCTAGAGTTCGGAAGTAGATTGTAAAGTGTATTGATGTTAGAAAAAAATAAAGTTTTCTTTTTTTTATTTTTTACCTCAAATTCCTTTTTTTATTTTGTTATTTTACGTGACAATAGCGTCGCCAGATTATAGAAATTAATGGTAATCATCGTTCGACCGCGAATCCCGCGAATTCCCAGCTACCAGGAAAATGCTTGTTTTTCTTTTCTTTATCAATACCTAAGTAAGTTTGAAAAGTTACATGTACAACAGCAACAATGTAAATATGGATGCTGTTGACATTTAGGAGGGAAAATGTCGATGACTATGAGAGTCCTCTTTCCATCATATGTATAGTTCGGATTAAAGAATATTTGTATCTCAATATTTATTTGCACTTTTAGAAGTTTCTCTTTGTGTATTTTGTTTGACTTCCGGATTTTCAAAGATAACAGTATCTTAAGGATACAAACTTTAAACGTACATATTTTTCACACCTTGTTCGACCTTCGGGTTGAGTAAAGTACGGATTATGTACAAAGCGTTATAAATCACAGATTTACCCAACGTGGCATAAAACGAAAACTCTACTCACCAATGTCCTTGATACGAAGTCTTGACGAGTTTCACAGTGAAGAGGAACTGTATAGCGCACACGAGGAGACAGCAGAGGTTTAGGGAGAGGGCGAGTGCGCACAGCGCTAACGTCACCTCGTAGACAATCGTATACTCTTCCGGGCTGATCAGGCTACTCGGCGTCACCGTTAACGGTGAGATCTTCAGCAAGAAGATCAACGAGAGTAGCGCCAGTAACAACGACACTAGACACGATAAACCCAAACTGGTCAACGTCTCTTTCGCGCCAACCTCGTGGTCCTTGTGATTCCTTGACAGGGACGACGACCAGGAAGCATTCAAGGGGTACGCCGTGGAACCGGAACCGGTTAACTGTCCCCCGGTAGTCGTACCCTGAAGAGCAGGTGCAGGCGAAGGTGTCGCCTGACTGGGTAATCTGGACAGTCTCGAGATATCAAAGCCTCCATTCGCTTTAGGTCTGTTGTCCTGGTGCAGCGGCGCCGGGGATATCACCCCCAATGTAGTCGACAGATTATTATTATTGTTATTGTTATTCCCACCGGCAACAGGACTGACGCTGTTCACAGAATGCTTCGACGTGGACAACGTGGACAGATTAAGAGCGTGCGAGTGATTCAATCGTTGAGAAAGATTGTTCACGCTCAACTGAGAATGATTCAAAGGGTGTCTGTGAGTGGAAGATGGCGTGGTGGCAGCCTGATGCACGTTGGCTCTTTGATGGACCACCGAGTCGTAAACGTCGACTCTCCGTCCTTGGCTCCCCTCTGTCGTTCCACGAACGTTGCTGTTTTGGTTGTAATGATGGTGTTGCTGTTGATTCTGTTGGTGACCAGAATGATGGTGGTGGTGGTGGCCGCCGTGCAACGAGCCCGAGCTCGCCTGGTAGTCATTGTGCTGGTGCCTGGAGCCCGCTGACGACGGTTGCCCCGTCAGGATATGTTTCAGCATTACTCGACGCTGGAATGCCTGAGGAAGACTGCGCTTCTTCCTGCTCCTCTACATGGCGCTACGCGGGACTCGCTTCTGAGCACGTCTTTCTCGTTGGAGGTTTCTTCTTTCTTTTCTTTCCCAGTAGAATTTTTACACAATTCTTTCTCCCTTTCATCATTAAATTACCTTTAATTCTTAACGACCTTTAATCTTTGTCTCTTCTTTCCTATATATATATTTTTGTTTACTTTTCTCCGTAGCGAATTTTGTCTTTCTGACGCGGGATTAGGTTCCTGGACTTAGGGAGTTGCTACACGCCAGCTCCACCATGGCGACGGCATTCACTAGGCAGCCTACATAGCCACCTTTCAGCTCACGCTTCGGGACACTTTTTTCGCTGAGATTCTCCGCGATGAGGCATGAAAGCAGAGACCACCGTCTGCGGAGGCATGATCATTCTATTGTTCCTTTTAACGAGTAATCGTTTTACTCGAGTCCTCTTACTAAACCGTAAGTACAAAAGACTATTATACTTAGATAGGTACTTGGTCTCAAGAACCAACTTATTTTAGTCTTTCGATTAAGTTCTTAATTAAATGCTCAATTAGATATTCATAAATATATCTTCATAATATTTCCCTCATCTATTTCTTTGACATTCTAGTAACCTCGTTAAGACGTCCGCCACTTCAACTTCTATCTACAAGTGGCAAAAACTGAAGCTGACCTTCTTCATGGAGAAACATGCCGGGAATGGCATCCGCACGTGTGAATAATTATACTCAGTGTCCACGTAGTTCTTTCGATCATCCGATAGAAGTCGTTTCTGTTTTTCAGAGTTCGTTCACGCCTCCAGAATGTAAAAATATCCAAGGAAGTACCATTAGGAAGCAATGAAATTCAGAACTTCTGTGGTTATTCCTTTTTCTGATTGTTTCTTTTCTTTGCCCAAAATGGATGATTTCTATATCAAATTGTTTATCCGTATTTTTTTTTAATATTCCTTAAGATTTTCAATCAACTCGATTTCGAATTTTTTGGCACCCGATCTTCTGGTTGACGTCGTTAAGAAAGAGGAACGAGTGCACAGGAAGCATGGTCGGCGTGAGCATGATTAGATCCGGTCTGCCCGATGACCTTGCCAGTGATAATAGCGGTTCGTTAAGGTGGTTGCAGTTTTGGTTTGCTTCTGTTTCGATTTCCAGCGAACTC
>NW_022883618.1:0-27056 GCF_011952255.1 Bombus vosnesenskii
TCTTCCTTGTAATGCCTACGTTAACAATAACGAGGTTCGACTTTTTGTTTTTAGAGGGATACTGGAAAATTTGAAAGTACAGTACCATTGGGAAGAAAATCACGATATTGAAAACGATATTTGCAAGTAAATTTCCAAAAAATCTGTTTTCAAATTTTCGCTTTCTATTTCACATTAAAAGAAAGGGCTGCCTTCTTTCTCTGCAAGACAAAACAAACATTCTGAATCTCGTATCAATGAATGATGTCAATAAGTTATTTTTCTTTTCAGATTGAACAATATTCCAGATTTATTCATAATTTCATACTACGCGAAGAATAGACTCTCATAGGTATATAAAGGAAATATTAAGTATAGGAAAACTCTTTTTCGTTGTAGGTGACACATGCTTCACGGTTGAACACATGTATTTTTGAACACATATAAATGAAAAAGTACTCTTATGGAAAAAAAGAATTGATACCTTCGATTGACATTAGATAATGTATATAAACTTATGAACAATCACTATCAGTTTGTATTTTAGGTGCACACGCAGATTTGTTGGAGTTCTTATAAAATGTACTTCCTGTACGAACGTTTTATTCTTCCACATTTTACGATACTATGTCTCATATAATAACTATATGGATTAAACGTAATATAAATGATCCGAAAATAGACTCGAACGACATTAATTGTCTTTCTATTTATAACAATATCGAAAATACAAGTGAAGCTGGAGCAATAGTATGCAAGAATGGACTATTTATTATTTTAAACCAAATCATAGCATATTCAGAATGCACAGTATTATCATGAAATGTAAATGAATCAGTTGTAAACGAACGAGTTTACTGTAAAATCGTTGCCTCCTTTTTTTCATCTGAAATATAGCAGCAATGAGTACATTCTTTTAATATATAATAAAACGAGATATCTTTATAAAGTTACATATATCATCACTGGTAACTGTTATATCGTATGACACCAAATATACCGTTAGTATGGAATGATATTTTTATGAAGATATACTTTAATGATAGGTTTTATGAATGAAACGTTATATAAGAAAAATTATCTCTTGTTATTCTATGAAGTGTAGTAGCTAATGAAGATTAATTTTACGAAGTATTAGAGCAAAAGAGAATTAAAAAATTAAAAAGATCTAAATAAGATTGTTCGTGTGGCTTAGTTATCTCAATTCTGGTACACCAGTTACATTCTAACTAATTAGCGCTAAACAATAACTTGCAAATATTAAAGATATTAACACCTTAATATTAACACCTAAAGGTTTTCAGGAAATTTTATAATATTTGATTATTGTATATCTAGTCACTGATTGATAAAATTTCTTGTATAAGCATAGATCGAGGTTGACGTCATACGCAGATTGCATTACAGGTATCGTTTTAATTTATTTTATGGCTAGAATCGTTTGAATATTATACGAATAATTATTTCCATTCGAACGATTAATAAATCACGTACCTATAAAAGGTATATTACGAAAAAGACGTGACGAAACAAAAAAATATTGGAAATTCCGTTGTCATTAGATCAATTATTTTTGCAATGATTTTTATTTCCATGTAATTACATATGAAATGGGTAATTCATTAACATCTCCTCGAATCGAATATAATTCGTTACACTTCACAACGATTCAAATAATGGACGGGAAATATATAATAACTTTCCTGTCCTTACGTTAAAATAGTACTGTACAAATCAGATGATACAACCTAACCCCAACCTAACCCCAAAAAACGCAATTACATCCGCTTTGCATGACAGCACACTTGCAATGGATTTTTGTGATTTCATTGTCACAGACAATGACACAACTAATCAGAACACGTTCGAGGCTATAGACATTGAAATTACCGCGTATTTAATACGTTTAAAGCATAAATCTAAATTTCACGCGATTATTTCTTTGTACATTGTGAAACTCTTAAATTATCTTAATCGAATAAATAATCCTAATGTAATAAAACATCTTGAAATAGACCTAGATATCCGAAACAGAAACTCGAAGGATAAGAAATCCTAAAAGGTACTAATCCTAAAATAACAAACTCCTAAATAATAAACAAGTGATAAAACCTGTTATAAATAATAAACCTTACCTGGAATAATCAAATCCTAACTAATCGAAAATAAAATAAGGCAAGCAATTCTTAATCTTTCCAGTAATTTTTCCGAAAACACAGAAAGATAGAGAAATTAAAAAGACGCAGCACAAATTGCAGCACAATGAAAGTTTCAGAGCGATGAATACGATCGTATTAAACTAAATAATTTCCAAAAGTGAAATTACACTGAAACGTATATCGATGATATTTGTCATTTCTACGATCTGTTTCGCTTGATCGTGCTTCTTTTCTGATGTAAATTCAATTTATAATACGAACTAAATTTCCTTTATTATTATTAGTCCTGCGCCTTTTTAATTCGTCACTTCTTTTATTTCAGAACAATGACGGGCTCCAAGATGCTGTTCGGATGTTTGGCGTTAATTGCTTTTCTGCATCCATTAGTTCACATTTGTACTTCGAGTAGTACAGCTCAAGGTTTGTACTTCGAGTTGTCTTTTTCCATGCACTTCAAATTCCAATACGATCTGGTCACGTGGCCTTCGTACAATTTCGAAATTTTACCTGTTTGGTAATCGTCAATGAAAAGAGAAGTTATGCGTGACCTCAACACATTGAAACAATTTTTATGATTTTTTATTTGCCGGTTGGTCAGCAAGTTAATGGAAAAATTTCACTTAACTATTCGCGTTAATTTCTTTGGTTTAACTTTTGGGAAATGCTTCGTTAGCTTCGGGAATATTCCAACGATTCGTTTTACGTACAAAATAAGCATGATAAATATTACATCACGGTAATGTAATATCGGAATATATTAAAGGTGTAATTTTGTCCGATTAATTATAATTTATTAATAATGGATTGAAAATACAGATATTAGTTAGACAGAGAAACGATGTTTGATTAACAGGAAAACTAAATGCAACGCTCGTATTTACAACAAATAACTTGGCAACTATTTGGTAACTCTCTCTCTCCCTCTCTCTCTCTCTCACTAGCAACTCTAACACTCGACAACACTCGCAACTCAATTCTAACGACTCTATGCTTCGACGTCTCGATCAACTCTGATTCTCGCAACACGCACACTTTTCGATTCGCCTTGGATAGCGAAACCGTCCTTCTTCTAACGCGTTTTTAAAACGCGATGGCGCTATCACTTTCTAAAAGCGTCGTCTTTACATTTCCGATCGCCACGAGCACATCCGACTGCCAGATATACAATGTATTATAAGAGTATCGTTACCATACTTTTCATGAAAAGAGCAATTTTTCTTGATAACTATACTCTGTAACATAGATTGAAGTCGCTGATTTGATCCCTCTGATATCGTTGTCTTATGAGAGTCTCGCCTGGTCTTGATTGGTTCTGTTGACTCTTATCGTTGTGAAAAATCGATTCGTTGTGTACCTTTTTGTATAGAGAATTATTTTGTGGTAGAATATAATGTTGTAATATTTGTGGTCTTTACTTTACTAATTTTGTCACTGAGCCGCTCTTTGGTTCGTTGAGCGATTCATATTCCGCATATATTCCGTACTTGCTTCGCTTGGTACTGTTATAATTTTTGCAGTTACAATAAAAAATTTAATTCTTAACAGATTAAAGATTTAATCTCTTGCTTTATAGTGTACAATAATTTTTTTTTTTTGTATAGGTTATGTGATCCATAGTTTGAGTAAGTAGTACATATATATATATATATATTTACGTGACAAGCTTATATTTCAATCTATATTTAAGATTAATATTTTATCAGTTTCTGTTCGTAACAACATCGAAGTAGTCAATAAGTTTGAAGAGTATAATTAAGGAAGTTATGAAGCAAGAGGTTAAGAACAAATTCTGAAAGAGGTTATGTACAACTCAGTAGTACTGCTTTACATTACTTTGCATTCATTAAATTCGTTTGATTTTGTAAACAAAATAACCACGCTGACCAGTCTCTTATTTAAAATAGAATTGTTTTGTCATATATCCAACAGTTTACTTTCTCTTCGTAAATATTATTAATAATTTTATCAATTTCGTATCCTTCCATCCTTCGTATAAGTGACAATGAATCAGAAGAGTTTCATAGCAATATTGAACAACATACAGTCAACTACAACACCATTAGATACATCCACCATACAGTCAACTACAACACCATTGGATAACAGCAGTACAATAGATTATAATTTTCTACGTGTCATTGATTCATCATCATCATTTTCCATTTTTTTAGCATATGTAAAAACGTATCTGACGTAATCTTACCTCGCTCTTTGAGTACAAAAATCCATTCAAATGAAACAAAGGGAAAAGAAATAAAACAAACACTCACATACGAATCTTCATTACATAACTGTATGTACTCCTCGAGGTATAATTACTCAGACACGTTACAGCGTACCTTCTTCGTTCCCTGATGGCTGATGTTGATCGTTGACGTTTATAATGAAAGAATTTCGTCAACGGCGCCATTTGGATCCTTGTTGAAAACTTAAAATAGCCGCAACAGCACCATTAAGCTTATCACCCAGAGTAGCTCTTGTTGCTGAGTCGTGGAGGAATTCTTATCATCAACGACATAAACTATACCAGTTCCGGTAACGTTCTTCAGATGGTCCAGGCACTCGAACTCGCAACATCGCTCTCCAACACGGAATTTCTTGCATGTCTGTAGTAAAAAGAAATCGATCAATTGTACAGATCAATCGTCACTCGACTGCTCGAGAATTCAGATCATCCAGAGAATAGAATAGAGACGTGGAAAAATGTAGTGCGATCATCGCAGTGGGGGGAAATAGGGGGATAGGGACCAAATGAATGAACGAGATGTTAAGGACAACTGACGATAAGTTCTTCTTTTGTCGAGAATTGCATGTTTGTGAATGGTTTGTGGGTGGTTAGGTGGAGAGAATTGAAGAGTTTGGTGGTTTCTTTTTTTTTTTATTTATTTGTTGAAATTACAATCAATTCTCGCGTTGAGAATTTTCAGTAATTTTTCTGGCGTGGCACAGTGACATGGCTGTTTATTTACAATAAGTTAATACTTATTATAGATAGGTATAATTTATAAGTATTATAAGTAAGTGCATATGCTTAATTTGGATAATTAAATGAATCTAACGTTTAGGTCTAGCGGGTGGTGCCTCTTCAGCCTGCGAATCTGGTCCGTCGTATCGAGTAGTCCAGTGATTAGGGGGTTTCGGTGTTTCTTGACTCTTTTGCTATATCTGTCGCTATATTTTGCTATTTCCTCTTTGACTGTAGGTATCTTGAGGTCGCGATGGATGGTTTCGTTGGTAACATACCAAGGTGCGTCTATTAAGGCTCTTAGCGTTTTCGATTGGAATCGTTGTAGTATTTCGATGTTGGAGTTACTTGCTGTTCCCCACAGTTGGATTCCGTAGGTCCAGACAGGTTTTATTACGGTCTTGTAGAGGGTAATTTTATTCTGTATGTTTAGTTTGGAGCGTCGGCCCGTGAGCCAATAGAGTTTTTTTAGTTTGTCCTTTAGTTGCTTCGTTTTATCTGAGATGTGTGTCTTCCACGTTAGTCTCCTGTCCAGGGTCATGCCCAGGTATCGGATTGTGTCCCTGCTAGGAACTGTTGCATTGTTGACGGTGACCTGGGGCAGGTTTGTTTTCGGAGCGTGAAGGTTACATGTGAGGATTTCTTTTCGTTGACTTTGAAGCCCCATTTGTGAAACCACTTTTCCATGGAGTCGAGACTTCGCTGGAGAGTGGATGAGGCTATTACCGGGTCTGCGTGGGTAGCTAATAGCGCTGTGTCGTCTGCAAATGTCGCTATTGTTATATCGTTTGATATAGGTAGGTCGGCAGTGTAGATGGAGTACAGTAGGGGTCCGAGGACACTACTTTGGGGTATGCCGGCCTCTATTGGGAATGTTGCGGAAGTGGCGTCTAGGCATTTAACCATGAATTGTCTATTGGTTAGGTAAGATTTTAGGATGGAGTAGTAGCGGTGAGGTAGGATCTTTTTAAGCTTGTATAGTAGCCCTTCATGCCATACTTTGTCGAATGCCTGTTGGATGTCTAGGAAAACCGCTGAGCAATATTTTTTCTTTTCGAGTGTTTGGCTGATCGTATGAGTTAAGCGGTGGATTTGCTCTACTGTAGAATGATGTTTTCGGAAGCCGAATTGGTGATCTGGGAGTGTTTTCAAGTTCTCTAGGATTGGAAGGAGTCGGTTCGTGAGCATCTTCTCGAATAGTTTGGACAGGGTAGGTAAAAGACTGATTGGGCGATAGGAGCTGGTTTTGTATATCGGTTTACCCGGTTTAGGGATGAGGGTAATCAATGAGATTTTCCAGGCCTTAGGATAGTGTTTCAGGCGAAGGATAGCATTAAAAATCGATGTGATGAGTGCTATCCCTTTTGTGGGAAGTTCCTTGATTGCTTTATTGCCTATTAGGTCGTGTCCTGCTGCTTTCTTGGGGTTTAGGCGACTGATTGTTTCTATAGTCTCTGCAGAGGAGAAGGGTTCGATAGGAGGGGACATTTGGAAGAGGGTGTGCAGGTATTCAGTAACGTCCGCGGCGGCTTTGGGAGAATGGGGTTTGAATACTTTTGACAAGTGTTTAGCAAACAGGTCGGCTTTTTCTATAAGGCTTCGCGCCCATCCACCTTGCGGACGGCGGATAGGTGGGATTATTTGTGGGGGGCGTGTGAGTTTCCTGGAGGCCTTCCATAGTGAGTAGTTGGAGTCGGCTGTGGGGGATAAGCTGGCGAGGTATTTATGGAAACAGTCGTTTTTATAGTTTTTTTAGGTTCTAGATAGCTTTCTAGTTGCGTTGTTTAGTTTGCGTTTGTCATCCGGTGTCTTCTTAGTCTACGTTTTTCTGCTATTTTTTTAGTATGTATTGGGGATATTCTTGTTTGTTGTTAGATGGCTTTGTCGGCGTGGAGAGGCGGATTGCGTTTATTATGCTCGTGTTTAAGTATTCTGTGGCTGCTTCGATTTCTTCCTTTGTTTTTAGTGGGGTGAAGGCTGAGGTTGAGTGTGTAAAGACTTCTCTGAAGAGCTGCCAGTTGGTGTGTTGGTTGTGAATGGAGCCATTAGGTGTATTCTCGATGATTGTTGAACTGACTGTTGCTGTCTCGGGAGAATGATCAGAGGAGAGATCAGCCGAGGAGTTGATCTGGACGTGTCTTGATGGGATATTTTTAGTTATGAAGAAGTCGAGAAGGTCGGGTATTTTGTTGGTGTCAGTGGGCCAGTATGTGGGTTCGTATGTGGTGAGGTAGTTGAGGTTGTTGTTTATTATGCTGTTTAAGAGGTTTTTGCCTCTTGCTGTAACCAGTCTGCTGCCCCATTGGATGTGCTTGGCGTTATAGTCTCCTCCAACTATGAATCTATTGCCCAGGGTGTCCAGGAAGTTATCAAAGTCTTCTTTGGCGATGGAGTGTCTGGGAGGGCAGTATACTGCTGAGGGGGTGATTGAGCCATGACAGTCTTCTATTGCTACGTTTGTTGCTTGGAGGTAGTCTTTCTGGAATGATGGAAGTTCGTAGTGCTTAATACTTGCTTTGATTATTATTCCGGTGCCACCGTGGGCCTTTCCGCTGGGGTGTTAGGTATGGTAGAATTTGTAACCATTTATTTTCAGGTAGCTCTTGTCGGTGAAGTGGGTTTCCGATACGAGCATTACGTCGATTTGCTGGTGTTTTAAGAAGAGTTCTAGTTCAAGTTTGTGTTGCGCTAGACCGTTGGCGTTCCAGAGTGCTATGCGCCTTGGTTTTATTTTGAGTCGGGGCGTGCTAATTTTTCCACGATGAGTGTTAGTATCGATAGCAAGTGATTTATATGCTCCGATTGTTTCTCTATTAGCTTTTCAAGCCTTGGGGAGTTGTCTGTGTTAGGTGGGTTGGGGACACTGTTTTGGGGAAGATTCCCTTGGCTGTTCGGGTTATTTTGGATGCCTTGTACTGCTTGGGCATAGGAGGTTGAGGTGGAGATGAATTTGGTAGGACTGTGCGTTTGGTTGGTTGAGGGGGTTGGGGTAGTAGTGAATTTCGGCGGGCTGGGTGTTTGGTTGGATACCTCTTTTGCTCTGGGCTTAGGGTACCTGTTCGTGTATAGTGTTTTATATGCTGGGCAGCCTTTGTAGTTGGCAGGCTGGTCCCCTTGGCAGTGGATGCATTTCGCTGGGGTTTCCGGTGATTTGGCGCACTGGTCAGTGGAGTGAGTGCCTACGCATTTAACGCAGCGGAAAGTATGGTTGCAGTATTTCTGCATATGACCTTACCTTTGGCACCGTTTGCATTGCACTATTTCTTTTTTCACGAGCGGTGGTTCGATCTTTACTATCGCGTTCATTAGGCGACTGATGTTGTAAATTTCTTTATTGTTCGGCTTTTGTTTAATGTCTAGGAAGAATAAGGATAACGGGTCTTTCGAGACTCTATGCCTTATATTACTTACGTTGATGACTTCGTGGCCGAGTTTTGAGAGTTCGTATTTGAGTTCGTCTATGTCTGCTGAGTGGTGTATGTTTCGTAGGACCACCCGGAAAGGCCTTTCCTGTTTGAGTTGGTAGGTGTGGAAGTTGGCGTTCAGGGTCCTGAGTGTCTTGGTGGGTTTTCTGTAAGCTTCTGGGTTCGTCGGCAGTATTTTTACTTTATTGTTACTTATCTTAAGGTTATATTCCTCCTTGCAGATATCTCTCTCTAGATCATTGTCTGTATGTCGATGACGTCGTCCACAAATATTGGTGGGGGAGGGGGGATTCTCTGTGAGTGTTGGTTTGGTGGCGGTTCTACGATTTCCATGGCGTCGTTTGAGGATTCCAATACGGCGAACCTGTTGTGAGTGTTTATTTGCGTTGTTGTTTCTATTTTCCTTTTCTTTGTAGTATTAGCGTCGTTAGTGCGGAGAGTTCTGCTACACTTCTTCCACGGGGGAGGTAGCGCGGGATAGCTGCGAGTCTGCTCCGGAGAGCCTGGTCGCGATTGCTGGGCCATCATCGAGCTAGTTAATTCGGAATGAAAAACTAGTCGTGAGGCTATGAGGCTAGTATTCGGGTTGGGGTTAGGTGCGTGGGATTTTCTTCTCCCTAAAGGGTAAGGGACACTTGGCTGTGTCCCTTTCGACGGTTGGGCGACACGTGTTGTTTTCGGACTACGCTGGGCACTAGAGACACGTCTGCACGCTTCGGCACTCCACAGCGAACTGAGTTTGGAGGTGACTGGAAGAGTGTTTTGGGCAAGGTAGATTGCAGAATGGTTGCGGTAGCATTGTGTTAATTATGGGTTTGTACATGTAATCTTTGTATGTATCACTACATACAACCAAACGTATATTTTTAATAATACATCAGAGTTTTAGTCATTTCATAGCTTTCATAAATTTTATACTCTATAATCTTGACGTTTTATTTCACAGAAGCGTTTGAATATCCATAAAAATTAAATGAACCAATGTATTCATTATCTTATAGAGAAGATATATTATTTTTAATTATGTTCCAATTATTTATCATGATCCTGATTTCCTTATTCTGTAAATTTGAAAGGAAGTTTTGTAGTTTGATACTTTCAGCGACAAAGGGTCAATATTGCTTTAGTATATTTCGTCACATATACATGTATATCTATATGTCGGAGATGAAAGGACACCGGAACCTTTGGATAGCCCCGCAACATTGCAATCTAAAGTCTACTATAACTGTAACTAAACTATTGTATTTATTCAATCCGATTGTAATTGTTCGAGATTAGTGACGGTGAGCTTTGGCTCGAGGTGACAGTCTATCGCCCAACGTAGCCGCGTTCAAGGGATGAACGCTTTGTCTAACAAAGGTATGGAGTAATTCTATAGCTCTCCTTAAAAGAAATATTCGTGGCGACACGCGACAGTAAACATTCCAACGGTTTCTGTCCCGTGGCTCGCCACACGCAGACCCTATTCTTCGAGTAAGATGATTGCCAGATGTCGATGCGTCTCCACAGTACATGTTCGGCTAGCCCGAGGGCCCGTTATAAATCTTAAGGTTTAGTTAACTAAAGTCCTTCAAGCAGACAAACAGTCTTTGTCCCAACTACAGGAAGATAGGGGAGACATATTTTTCAACGAGCGGCGTCTCCCACTAGCAACTTTCCCTCGAGGGCGGCTAGCATCTTTTTCTAACCACCGATATGGAGATTGACCAATTAGCAGCAACGCCAATTTCCCTTACTTTCTGAACGAAGGCTTTTCTCGGCGAATCCGATGATCTCGTATCCTTAGACACACCCCATTATAGTTTTCCTCTGTGGCATCATCGGGACGGGAAAGGCATTCTCTCGCTCGCGATCTCACTGATGAAAGGAGTAACTCTTTACGACCAGTGAATATTACGCGTCCGACTTAGATTTTGTGAGTACGTTCATCTATCATTCCGTCGACCGCGGATTCGTTATTGAACCTAGGATCATTGTCATTAGTTTCTCGAGTACCTAACTACCACGGTTACTTGTCCGGTTCTATAATAATCGTATTTGCACTAGTCAATGTCTTCTCTATTGCATAACGACAACGTGGAACCCAAACGCAGATTCGTTTCAAGCCCCTAACCCTAATTCTAATGTAAACCCTACATATATGATATGTAATTTATAAACAGAATTCATTGTAATGATATAGATAGATTTCTTAGATAGTTAAAGAAGGTAGTTGTTCGCAATCATGCACTTGACAACATATTAAAAAGTCATTGAAATCGGAAAAGACGTTACGGTTCTATAGTTTCACCCAATCAATATTTATTAATCATAAACGAAGTAGCTATAAATCTTGACAATTCCCAGTTAAACTTAAAATAATTATTGCATTTTTAAAAATAATGAAAATTTATTATTTGCATAAGCGATCTAATGATCATTCTTGCGTTCTTCATTGTAAATTAAAATAAATAAATTATACACTTTACTTTGTACCGCTTAGGACTGAATTATAACTTTACCGAAACAGTGCAAAGCATTCTTTAAAATTCTCTAAAATTCATTTGCATTCATCTCATTTATATACATATATTTATACATATGTTGAGTTGATAGTAAAAAGTAAGTAATGGAAATTATTTAATAATAATAATTATCTACTGTGCCCTGTTCTTTAAGGATTAAGTATGTAGTAGTTCCTGTGCTCACAGTTAGAAAATAAATTATCTATCTTGTCTTGTGCGTTCGGTTCCTCATTGTGTCTTTTGATGCCGTTGATGACACATATCACTTCATAGTGAAAAAAGCAACATTCAATCACGGACCAGCAACATACTCGAAATCTTATAAGGAAATTCAAGAAATTCAAAATAAAATAGAGTCGAACTCAATCCTAAAATCAAATGGAGTTATTATTACTCGACCGAACTATTTTCAATCAACTCTCATTGAGAATTATAAGTAAGTTCTTTTGGCGTGGTACTGTAACAAGCAAAATTTAACATAATTTTGAGACGAAACGCGAAAGTAAATCGATAAAAAGGAGGGAGGGTTATATTTCCTCTTTCCTTCTTGAAAATAGGCCGAAATCACATTGAAGCGGATCAAATAGTACATATATACAATTACATAGTCAAATAAATACTAACAAAAGGGAAGCCAGCACCAATACCTTGCGCCTTGATATATGTTGGCAAGGACACACTTCTGATTAACTTCCAGAAGATTTTAGCCATCACTCGTTAGTCCTTAAAAATTTATGAACAGAAGCATATTGCTACTACTATGTACAGCGTGTTAAAAAATTTATTTGTCAAAAAAGTGGAACGCCAAATTTCCTGAATGTTGAAATGGTTACCACTTCTAAGAAAATTCTACATCTGGTCTTTTTAGTTTTCTCAAGCACTGAAGCCATTGACAGCGCGTAGACAAAAGACTGCGACGAAGTCAGGCCATAAACAGTAGACAAGCGATGTTGGCTTCGGGGTTTTCAGTTATTGGGTAATGTCACGACCGGCATACTTCAAATCCGACGGACTGACGATAAAGATAAAGATGTGGCGGCACTCGGCGACAATGTATATCGCTGAAGTGCCTAATGAACCATCAACATCCCAACGGTCCTTCCACCGAAGGTTCTAGAAGAAAGAGCATGTGGCAACGATCGCGGACGCCTAGCAAATGCATGGACGGTGGGGATGTTGAGGGATGACAAAGGAAAGTAATCGGATCCGATGGAAAGTAAAATCATAAGAGTCAGTCTTAGAAAGTCACAATCATAAGAGTCAGTCTTAGAAAGTCACGCCTAGAGTTCGGAAGTAGATTGTAAAGTGTATTGATGTTAGAAAAAAAATAAAGTTTCCTTTTTTTTATTTTTCACCTCAAATTCCTTTTTTATTTTATTATTTTACGTGACATTTTGGCGAACCTGCCAGGATAGTGAAAAGTGTTTGTTCGGAAACCAAAAGACATTCATCATCTACGGAAGATCGAATTATTTGGGACTACGGTCATCCGAAACAACAAAGTAACTATCACGAACCGAGTGAAGTAACAATAAAAGGTAAACTGAATTCCTTTGTACGTTACCGTGAAAGCAAATTTAGCTTCAGTAGCCAAGACTCGTCTTCGTCTGAAAATTATAAATCAGCGCAATGATGTCTAAGGCAAACGAATCTCAAACTTCGACCTCAACTGACCCAATGTTGCGAGCAATATGGGACAGTATTCAAAAACAGAACGAGAACATTGCCCTTTTACGAGAGGAAATGTTACGTTTGTCTATGCAAAATGACGAAGAGAACAGACACAGGGCAGCAGAAATCGAGAAGCTCGGGAAAACCGTCGCAGCGCTACGGACTGGGTTCGGATCCCCTGCGACCGATGAATTTGCTTCCATTATCACCGAAGACAATGAAAGTGCGTCGACAGCAATCAATCGCACCGTGAATATGGCAAAAGCACGCAAATTGTCAGAATTAGCAGCTCCAGACACCCCACCTGTCCACCTCGACATCGAACAACCCGAGGTGGAAGAAAGAGGTTATTTTCCGCCCGCTCCTCCCACTCTACGAGCTAAGGATGCAATACGCTACATCCCAACGCTCAACGGAGATGATGATGTAGGAGTTGAAGACTTCATCAAGGAAGTGAGAAGTATAAAGGATCGCTGTATGGAGCAAGATCTATTGCTAAAAGCAATAAAAGTGGAAAAAATCGTGGGGAAAGCAGCCCAAAGTGTTCGCAACATTCCTATTGAGTGTTACGGTGATCTGTACGACGCACTGAGAAATAACTTAGCAGCACAAGTGACTGCGGATGAGTACCAAGAACAATTACGAGAGTTGAGACAGGGACGCGAGGAATCAGTGCAAAGTTTTAATATTCGGTTTAGAAGAATACTCAACCGTTTGCTGTACGCAGTAACCAATGAGTACCCACAACCACTAACACGTAAGATTATGACTGAAGAAATCACGAAGAAGACTGTTCGTGTGTACCTAAAGGGACTCAGACGCGACATAGGGCGAATACTATTAAGCAGTGAACCCTTGAATCTTCCGGAAGCTGAAAAAAAGGCAGCCGATGTAGAACGCTACTTGCGAGAAGAGCGACAACCTAATTGGTCATGTAATCGCTTACCTTCGGTTAGTAATCGCCCCGACAACCAGCATATGCAGGTAAGACGATCTAATGTACCATCAAGATCGCCTAACACGCCAGTAGCTCAGAAACCTGCTACATTTAACCAAGTAGAAAATAGATCACCTGCTAAACGCGCGCAGATGAAGTGCTTCAAGTGCGGAAAGCTGGGACACATTGCCAACAAGTGTCAAAATTTTCTACCACCGAGCCAGCGCGATCGACCACCCGCAAGGATTCAGGCAGTCCAGGAATGGGACGAAATACAAGAAACAACATCGCACCAGGAGATGGACGAACCGTACGAGACATACGAGTCAACATCGCCACGGGAAGATTACTCGCAATACCTTTGTCAACCCGAACCGAAGAGCGAGTATTTCTGGTCGACACAGGAGCAGGGATAAACCTAGTGAAACGTAACAAAACTGTCAACGCGATACAAATAGGGCCTAAACAAAAATTTTTTATGGGACGAGACAAATACGAAACTAACGAATACGTAACGAAACGAATTTTTGGACAAAATCACATTTTTCACATAGTACCGAACAATTTCCCTATTATCGAAGACGGAATCATTGGGCTACCATGTTTAGAGAAGTATAACTATTCAATATCCAATGACAAAATCCGATTAAACGACAAAACCATTTTATTTCAGAAACCAATACATTTGCCTCCTGGAGAAAACAGAGTTCAAACAATCTATTTGGAAGGCAAACCAACTAAAGTATGTTTTATCAACACTGGTGAGCAAAACGTTGAAATTTCTAGCAATATTCAAAATTCTCATGACTTTTCCAACGTATCGAAACTAAAAAGCCTAGTGAGAACAGATCACATTGAAAAACCAATCCGTGAATCCATCGAAAAGATTATCCTTCATTATATTGACATCTTTAATTTAGAAACCGATCTTTTACCCTGTACTAATTTAACTCAGCACACAATTTCGTTAACCAAAGACAAAATTATTAACACACGATCGTATAAACCACCGGAATGTCACCGTGACGAGATTTCGCGACAAATAGGAGACATGTTGAAGAAAAATATTATAGAAGAATCCGAATCCCCTTATAACTCTCCGGTATGGGTAGTTCCGAAAAAATTAGACGTCTCAGGAAAACAGAAATGGAGGATAGTTATCGATTTCAGGAAACTAAATGAACTCACAGAACAAGACGCTTACCCTTTACCTGATATAGACGACATTTTAACACACCTAGGAAACGCAAAATTCTTTTCGGCGCTTGATTTATCCTCAGGATTCCATCAAATTCCAATGAACGAGAAATCTAAAAAATATACCGCTTTTTCGACACCGCAAGGGCATTTTCATTTCAATCGAATGCCATTCGGACTTAAAAACGCACCCGCTACCTTTCAAAGATTAATGGACAGAGCCTTAGCTGGACTTGTACGAAAATACTGCTTTGTTTATTTGGATGACATAGTGATATTCGGAAAAACGATTCAAGAACATAACGAAAACCTCGCGATAATATTTCAGAGACTCAGAGAATTAGGACTTAAATTGCAACCGGACAAATGTGAATTCGTAAAACCGGAATTAGAATACTTAGGCCATGTAGTTTCATCCGAAGGAGTCAAACCAAACCCCAAGAAATTAGACGCTGTAAAACACTTTCGATTACCCCGCAATGCCACGGACGTGAAATCATTCTTAGGTTTAGCAGGTTATTATCGCAAATTTATTCGAAACTTTTCCAAAATCGCGAAAAGCCTTACGGACTTAACAAAAAAGGACACACCATTCCATTGGACTGACAAACGCCAGATTAGCTTTGATACTTTAAAAGACAAACTCTGTAATTTCCCAATATTAGCTTATCCAGACTTTAACAAAACCTTTACCTTAACTACCGACGCAAGTAACGAAGGACTAGGAGCAATACTGTCGCAAGACGGTCATCCTTGTTGTTACATTTCAAGAACACTGAATCCACCCGAACGAAAATATACCACGACAGAAAAGGAACTCTTAGCCATCGTATGGGCCGTGAAAAGATTAAGACAATATTTGTTAGGACGACGCTTCATTATTCGAACCGACCACCAAGCTCTTAAGTGGCTACGCAATTGCAAAGACCCTTCTAGCAGACTGATTCGTTGGAGACTTAGACTCGAAGAATATAACTATGAAATCGAATATACAAAGGGTAAAGATAACACAGCTGCAGACGCTTTATCTAGAGTTCACGCAGTAACTCGCGACGAAGTAGTTAACCTCGACCTAGTAATTGATCACACTAATTCATTCAACGCATGGAAAGACAACAACGAGAATCCGAAACTCTTAGAAATTAAACCAAATGACCAAACATTTTACCAATTACCTCGAAACGACTTAGGAGAATACGACGAGACACTTTGGATCAGAAGACTTTACAAAATTCTTAAAGATACAACAAAAATCGGCATAGGAAATAGCGATTTCACTGAATTAGAGAAAACACAGGTTAAATTCATGCTAATATATTTTAACGACACGTACAAGAAAATTACTTATGCACCTAATCCCATCTTAAAACTAGACGAAAACGAAATAATACAAGCAATAAAGGAAAACCATAACGACACCGTAGGACATTTAGGGATACAGAAAACGTATCAACGGATCAAGGATAAATTCAAAATTTCCGGACTTTTAGAAAGAGCAGAAAACTTTGTGAAAACATGCGACACGTGTCGAAAGGAGAAACTAACACGTATCAGACCCAAAGAATCCCCACAAAT
Source organism: Bombus vosnesenskii (assembly GCF_011952255.1). NCBI lineage: Eukaryota > Metazoa > Arthropoda > Insecta > Hymenoptera > Apidae > Bombus > Bombus vosnesenskii. Next base: position 16,416 of record NW_022883618.1, read on the forward strand.
CTCAGACACGCCACTTAACTCTAACGACGAAATCGCTATGGACATCATAGGACCGATGACGAAAACCAAACGCGGAAACCAATACATACTTTCAATACACGATGAACTTACGAAATATCTGATACTAGTTCCCCTTAAAACGCAACGAACTGAATCCATAATTAACGCGCTCATTGAACACTATATTTACATATTTTCGGCACCAAAAACGATCCTAACAGATCGGGGACAAAATTTTGTTAGTGATTTAATGACGAAATTTGAAGAAGCTTTTAAAATCAAACACATCAAAACAACTTCATTTCACCCACAAAGTAACGGATCCCTCGAAAGAACGCATGCCTCAGTTAAAGATTTAATTCGTACTGCATTACACGACAATGACAAAGAATGGGATGAAGTACTTAATTTCATTTGTTTAGGGTACAACACCGCGAAACATGAAGGAACAGGATTCTCTCCCTTTGAATTGACCTTTGGGCGAAAAGCTAACTTACCTTCCGCAATATCCAAATTTACCACACTTACCTATGATGATATGTACTCACTTTGGCAAAAACAGTTGAATAAATATTGGGAAACAGCTCACAAAACACTTATTCAGAATAAGCAACGATACAAGCGAGACCAAGAAAGACAGATTGTTAAAACTCAGACTGTGTTTAGGAAAGGAGACTTCGTTTTAATTCACAACGACCATAAAAGAGATAAGTTGGACATTGAATGGTTAGGACCCTACAGGATTAACGATGTGAAAACTCCTTATTACATTATTTCTATCGACAATGCTAAGAAAAAGATACATGGTAACCGATTGAAAGCGTACTTTTTTCAGGATAATGCTGACCCTAGCACTAGTAACAGTACCCTTAATTAGTTGCCTTAAATTCACGGGATAGGAATTACGCTTTGTATACAAACCCAACCAATTCACGATCGAAAACTACAACATGATTACGCCTCTGAAATTATTAGCTTCTCGAACACTAACAAATATTGTAAAATTGCTATATTTAAGATTAACGAAATAACTGTTGTACCATCACATGCAGAAAATCAATTCATAGCGATCCCTGAAAAAAAAGCGTAAACATATCCTTTGATCTACATTTAAATAATTCCATTCTACTACGATCTTAGAGGACCAAGATCAATCTAACCAAGGGGGTATGTCACGACCGGCATACTTCAAATCCGACGGACTGACGATAGAGATAAAGATGTGGCGGCACTCGGCGACAATGTATATCGCTGAAGTGCCTAATGAACCATCAACATCCCAACGGTCCTTCCACCGAAGGTTCGAGAAGAAAGAGCACGTGGCAACGATCGCGGACGCCTAGCAAATGCATGGACGGTGGGGATGTTGAGGGATGACAAAAGAAAGTAATCGGATCCGATCGAAAGTAAAATCATAAGAGTCAGTCTTAGAAAGTCACGCCTAGAGTGCGGAAGTAGATTGTAAAGTGTATTGATGTTAGAAAAAAATAAAGTTTTCTTTTTTTATTTTTTACCTCAAATTCCTTTTTTTATTTTGTTATTTTACGTGACAATAGCGTCGCCAGATTATAGAAATTAATGGTAATCATCGTTCGACCGCGAATCCCGCAAATTCCCAGCTACCAGGAAAATGCTTGTTTTTCTTTTCTTTATCAATACCTAAGTAAGTTTGAAAAGTTACATGTACAACAGCAACAATGTAAATATGGATGCTGTTGACATTTAGGAGGGAAAATGTCGATGACTATGAGAGTCCTCTTTCCATCATATGTATAGTTCGGATTAAAAGATATTTGTATCTCAATGTTTATTTGCACTTTTAGAAGTTTCTCTTTGTGTATTTTGTTTGACTTCCGGATTTTCAAAGATAACAGTATCTTAAGGATACAAACTTTAAACGTATATATTTTTCACACCTTGTTCGACCTTCGGGTTGAGTAAAGTACGGATTATGTACAAAGGTATTTAAAGCGTTATAAATCACAGATTTACCCAACGTGGCATAAAACGAAAACTCTACTCACCAATGTCCTTGATACGAAGTCTTGACGAGTTTCACAGTGAAGAGGAACTGTATAGCGCACACGAGGAGACAGCAGAGGTTTAGGGAGAGGGCGAGTGCGCACAGCGCTAACGTCACCTCGTAGACAATCGTATACTCTTCCGGGCTGATCAGGCTACTCGGCGTCACCGTTAACGGTGAGATCTTCAGCAAGAAGATCAACGAGAGTAGCGCCAGTAACAACGACACTAGACACGATAAACCCAAACTGGTCAACGTCTCTTTCGCGCCAACCTCGTGGTCCTTGTGATTCCTTGACAGGGACGACGACCAGGAAGCATTCAAGGGGTACGCCGTGGAACCGGAACCGGTTAACTGTCCCCCGGTAGTCGTACCCTGAAGAGCAGGTGCAGGCGAAGGTGTCGCCTGACTGGGTAATCTGGACAGTCTCGAGATATCAAAGCCTCCATTCGCTTTAGGTCTGTTGTCCTGGTGCAGCGGCGCCGGGGATATCACCCCCAATGTAGTCGACAGATTATTATTATTGTTATTGTTATTCCCACCGGCAACAGGACTGACGCTGTTCACAGAATGCTTCGACGTGGACAACGTGGACAGATTAAGAGCGTGCGAGTGATTCAATCGTTGAGAAAGATTGTTCACGCTCAGCTGAGAATGATTCAAAGGGTGTCTGTGAGTGGAAGATGGCGTGGTGGCAGCCTGATGCACGTTGGCTCTTTGATGGACCACCGAGTCGTAAACGTCGACTCCCCGTCCTTGGCTGCCCCCTGTCGTTCCACGAACGTTGCTGTTTTGGTTGTAATGATGGTGTTGCTGTTGATCCTGTTGGTGACCAGAATGATGGTGGTGGTGGTGGTGGCCGCCGTGCAGCGAGCCCGAGCTCGCCTGGTAGTCATTGTGCTGGTGCCTGGAGCCCGCTGACGACGGTTGCCCCGTCAGGATATGCTTCAGCATTACTCGACGCTGGAATGCCTGAGGAAGACTGCGCTTCTTCCTGCTCCTCTACATGGCGCTACGCGGGGCTCGCTTCTGAGCACGTCTTTCTCGTTGGAGGTTTCTTCTTTCTTTTCTTTCCCAGTAGAATTTTTACACAATTCTTTCTCCCTTTTATCATTAAATTACCTTTAATTCTTAACGACCTTTAATCTTTGTCTCTTCTTTCCTATATATATATTTTTGTTTACTTTTCTCCGTAGCGAATTTTGTCTTTCTGACGCGGGATTAGGTTCCTGGACTTAGGGAGTTGCTACACGCCAGCTCCACCATAGCGACGGCATTCACTAGGCAGCCTACATAGCCACCTTTCAGCTCACGCTTCGGGACACTTTTTTCGCTGAGATTCTCCGCGATGAGGCATGAAAGCAGAGACCACCGTCTGCGGAGGCATGATTATTCTATTGTTCCTTTTAACGAGTAATCGTTTTACTCGAGTCCTCTTACTAAACCGTAAGTACAAAAGATTATTATACTTAGATAGGTACTTGGTCTCAAGAACCAACTTATTTTGGTCTTTCGATTAAGTTCTTAATTAAATGCTCAATTAGATATTCATAAATATATCTTCATAATATTTCCCTCATCTATTTCTTTGACATTCTAGCAACCTCGTTAAGACGTCCGCCACTTCAACTTCTATCTACAAGTGGCAAAAACTGAAGCTGACCTTCTTCATGGAGAAACATGCCAGAAATGGCATCCGCACGTGTGAATAATTATACTCAGTGTCCACGTAGTTCTTTCGATCATCCGATAGAAGTCGTTTCTGTTTTTCAGAGTTCGTTCACGCCTCCAGAATGTAAAAATATCCAAGGAAGTACCATTAGGAAGCAATGAAATTCAGAGCTTCCGTGGTTATTCCTTTTTCTGATTGTTTCTTTTCTTTGCCCAAAATGGATGATTTCTATATCAAATTGTTTATCCGTATTTTTTTTTAATATTCCTTAAGATTTTCAATCAACTCGATTTCGAATTTTTTAGCACCCGATCTTCTGGTTGACGTCGTTAAGAAAGAGGAACGAGTGCACAGGAAGCATGGTCGGCGTGAGCATGATTAGATCCGGTCTGCCCGATGACCTTGCCAGTGATAATAGCGGTTCGTTACGGTGGTTGCAGTCTTGGTTTGCTTCTGTTTCGATTTCCAGCGAACTCGTCAGCCGGCATGGCTTCCGAGATGCTCCCCCTGAAACAAGTCGAAGGAAAATAATTAATGGACTCTCTGTTCGATTGTACGTGGATGACAAGCTGACCGTAAAAAGAAATATACAAATACGATTAGAAAATATAATCCGAACCCCTTTCGGTTTGATCTGAAGGTTTCTTTTTCTAGATGGAACCAAAGATTCTTATCTGGTTTATGGTGAGCTAAGGAACTCTTTGAAAGCAGCATTTATAACTTTCGAAAAAGAGACAGGTACTGAGTATTTCTTGCGCGAACAATTGAATAATTAATTCGTTCTCTAAATATCCTTATTTGTTGTTCCTAAAATACATAATGATTGGAAGCTTCTTACGGGAAGCGCAATCAGCCGCTGATATCATTGAAGTCGAAACGCCATTAAAACCATATTACGATTCGCATGCGACATGCTCCATTCATGAAAACATAAAAACAATAAACAAGTACAAATCAACGAAATAAATCCTCCGAGAACGAGACGTTACAGGAATTATACCATTGTGAGGATACAAAAGACTTGCTCATGAGCTACTTCCTTCAAGTAGTCGAGCGGTGTATTTTCCGGTCGTTAACTTCCATATAATGGGATATTAAAGAGTACGGACACAACGCTGTTATTTTTCAACTGTTCATTATCAAATTACGCAGCGGGAATCGTTGCAACGACAAAACTGTAACGACTCGTACCTGCGTATCTTCCATTTAGCTGCGGTAAACGCTGACTTGTCTGCGTTTTTTTTTCACTTCCTCGTTACGGAAACCAGGAAAAGTGATTCACAATACAGTTTCTAACTGTACTTCTTGCGATTCTTTCTTAGAAACAAGCAATTGCTTCTTTTCAATTTCCTGAACCTATAATAAAACAGTCCATTCCTTGAATAGAAATTAACTTTAAAACTTTAGGCGCATACATTGTTCGTATCGTATGTATGTATTTTGATTTGAAAAGAAACGCGGCAAACGCCTTTGAAAAGGCGTTAGGTTTTCAACGCCTTAACTAACTTAATTCCAGCGAGTTGTAAATCTGCTGCATCTCCAACATCTGAATATCAATCTTTTACAATGACTTGCTCTCCAATTTATTAAAATTACATCTCTCCCGTTGCACCGACCTTCTTTAAAGGTTCCCGCGGCAGGTTGAACCCGCATCACGTATCTTCCCTCTTCCTTCCCCCCCCTGTTCCCTTTCTCTTTCTATCGGACGGGAAGAGCGGGAACGCTTAAAACGCGCGAATCACGCGAGCGCCTCACGATTTGCGAAACATCACGTGAAAATCACCGATCCGATCTCCGTGCGCGCGGTGCATCGTGGGGGTAACGATTAAATCGACAGGATATACTTTATTGGCTATTCCGTTATTACAGGCTGTAGTTGGCGGGGAAATAGTCACTATGGATCGATGAACTCCATTGTAACAACGCACCTTCGAATGGCATCGGAAACGCTTCTGTATTGCGTCCACCGTATAACCTATCATCGTGTGTTTAGGGTAAATCAGTGGATCGGAAGTTACGTTTCTATGTTTCTCGCCTGTCAGTATAACACTGTGCAAGAAATACAGCAAGATCCTAAAATCATTCGAGTACAAGTAGCGTAAAATGGTCGTTTAAATTTCAATAAATTAACTATTCATACGTTAATTGTACGCGGTCAGGATTAAGGGGTACGGCGATGGAGAAGATTTTGTTAGCTAGATGTTGAGTAAATAATCGAAGATGATAATTTTATAAATGTTTCGTATTTATGATGATGGAAAAGATTTAATTTGAGTTACGTTACGTTTGAATAAGATAGATTTTTCCAAGAGTGGAGGATTTGTAGAGATAGTGGACGTAATAGTAGTATGATTTAATACTTGATGTGTCTTTTTTTTCTCTGACATATAGGTCACTGTGGGGAGTAATATTGATCTAGATATAACTATCTTTTCTGAGAAGTACGTATATGCTTATGGGAACTATGTTTGGTTAATCAATAGAGCCATTCTTTTGAGAAATTGAATCTCGAAGAATTTGACGATATTTTGCCTTGTTTCAATAGTACATCATTTTAAAGAAGCGCCTGCGATTATAGTATATAATTGCACATAGGTATATGCAAAATTGCATTTTCAAATAATTAAATCAAAAATATAGGAATGTATCAATGGGAAGAATATTTGTTAAAGATCTTTCCTTTTTAATCAAATTCGTCCAACAACCCCATTCTCGTCAAACATAAAATGAACGGTGCCTTTCTCAAAGAAACAAGAAGAAAATTGCTGTCGTTCTAAAGTTCTTCTCCATTGCTAAACTATCGTTCGTGTTTCTAGTTACACTCCAATTATTCGATTGTAAGAACCAAGCAATCCCTCCATCCAAGGACTAGATATAGTTTCTCGAGTAGTTCTCTTCAATACCGTTATATCGATGAACTCTTTTTGAATAAAGTTCACATTTATAAAGCAAATACAATAAAATATGACAGGACAATTGTAATCGATAAATAACATTTTATTAGGATATTATAAGAAGCTAAGATATCGAGTTCTAGTTGTGAATATCAAGCGCTCGTCGTTAGAGAAGATTACCAATATTTTCTTCCTTAACAATATTAATTACGAAGTTTCGATACCGTTTATGACATTAAGATCTCTTGATAAAGTTGTATCGTTAAAATCTTACTGTTCCTAGGGAAATATATAGTTAATATATATAGTTAAATATATATAGTTAAAACCGGAATATATATAGTTAAAACTTCCAGAGGAGCATCTCGCAGACAAATTATTGATTGTTAGCGTCGATTGACTGTAATCGATATTTGGTGCGTGAAGTTGTATGTTTCGTGAACCTGCGTTGATGCAGGGATTCTGTTGCAAATCATAAACTAAAGAGCCACTGGTCAAGGTGAAAGAGGTTCAATAAATCCAGTGTTAGTGTAATTTGACACTTTATGTGCACCGGGTGTATGCAAACAGAGTATGATGTTCTGAACACCACGGTTGTAAAATTTTATTGAGACCCCAGTATTGTATCCGCACGGTGTGACCCTCTGTTGATGATTGCCCTCTCCACCCGCCGTTTAGTCTCATCTGTCTATCGTGCCTTACCGGCCAGGGGGTTTCCCTAACATCTGAGATATCAGATTTGCAGCTCGGAGAGGACAGATTATTCGGAATATCCCAAAGAAGGGCAAGGTACTGGCCGAGCCCCAAATCACTTACATAGAATTACTTACATAGAATTACTTACATAGAACAATCACTTACATAGAATTTTTTTTTCTTTTCTTTTCTTTTCTTTTCTTTTTTATTTTCTTGTTGAAATTATAATTAATTTTCACGGCGAGAATTTTCAGTTACTTTACTTAGTATTATGCAGTGTTAGCTGATAATAATAAGTTAAGACTTATTATAGATAAATATAATTTACTCACATAGAATAAATTCATTTAATTAATTATGAGATTAATTCACTTACATAATTATGACATACAAGTAAATTTTATAACCACAAATTTTTAAATGTTATACTTTGAATCTGTTCTTACATTTAATTTTAATTTTAATTAAAAAAAAATCCTTACAGCCAGTATCTCTAAAATATTCGATAAAAATTCTGATGAAACATTAATTGAAACATCTAAACGCAACAGAGAATGGATATAATTATACAATTTTCCAATATTTCAACATTCATTCATGTACACCGATTTTTATTATCACATTTGTTTCATATCTGAAGAATATGTATTTGTTGGCATCAAAATATTCTCTGTTTCAATCCTTGGTCATTTTAGATCGAGACTTCAAAATCTTCTTGATTAAAATTCTTAAATTTTTTTAAATGAGAATCATTAATTAGAGGACAAAAAGTTGTTTCAATTATTTGAACATTCTGCTATTCATACAATAACATATTTCATTTTAAATTAAAACGAGAATAAATACTAATGTGTATAAATTTAATAGAACGACACACGTGATTTGTAGTCAACACTGTGACAGTTTGTGCAATTACCTTTTAATCGAGTGGAAACGAGAGCATTTTCAAATTTCTATTAACCAACGGTATTATCAATCAATTTTAACAATGATTGAAGGTTGCAAAATTAAATATAAAATGATTTATTAATAGCATACGTAATGTTAAATTTGCAAACAAGCAGCGTATCTTTTAAGAATAATAAAGACATCAAATTAATGAATAATTTAAGAAATGTATTTTTGTTATATTAATGTATCACAGATTCTAGGTAAAGTATTAATTTAATTTACTTATTACTTAGGAGATTGTATTTGAAATATAATTACAATTTGTAAGGTGTAATCAGCACACCTTTAAGCTAGTAGATATTTGGTAGCAGTTCTCAAGTCTTTGTGCAATATAGCACAATTGAGTTTAACCCAGTTTAATCCCTTTGACCAGCCAGCTTCCAATTTCATTTATGGCATAATCTGCTGACAATTTCATGCCCTTCAGAAGAAACACAATGTCCTATTATCGTTTTGTGATCGTTGAATATGATCACTCTAGCGTTTTAATCTCCTTTCTATGTATGATGCGGGTATACCGTTTTCTGTTGTTTTAGATTCAAGTGACGAAAACTTATGAAATGATATTTTAAGTTTAAACTGATCAATTAATTTAATTAATTGATTTATTGTAGCAACAATGGTAAATTGTTTAAATAGAGAAAGAAATTTACAACGAAAAATGTATGAATGTAATATTTGAAATCTAAAATGATAAATTATTGTGCGAAAATAATAAAACTCGCAATGTCAGCACATGGTCTCATTAGAACGTGTTTAACGAGCGTTTAAAATGAAAACGTTGAGGCTCTCGTGGTGTAAAAAGGCTAAATTCCTCATAAAAATACAAGAAATGCCAGATGAAATATAGGTAAAGTATTTAGAAGAAAACAGATTGAAATGTTTTATGTAAAACGATTAAATTAAGTGGTTGAGTTTGAAAATTTGACTCGGTTTAATAATTCAATGGAAAAAATATTCGCCCTATGAAAAAAAATTCATGTTCCTGTCGATATATCGGCGAGGTGCTCCTCTACTTTCGACTGCTCTGCAATTCAAATGCAATACTCGAATATACATGGCGAAAGCAATGGAAATTGAGTAATTTAAGGGAACCAATTACTCTCGCGTCGACGTAACTTCAAAATGTTTCACGTGTCGGTGTTTGCGAAATGAAGTTCGTCGTTATCCGACTAACACGCTTGCAGATGCGTTCTTTTTGTTGCAAAGTAAATGAACAAATTGTGAACAAATAATGTTTACAATTACATCAAAATTAATGTCCTAATCTTTACCAAGAATTATTAAAAATCCCTGCGTATTGCTTACGTAATGTTGATATTGAGTAGTACCATACATAACCTCAACATTATGATACTTACAAACATCGCTAAACAAGTAGTGCGAACGATGTCGAGTAAGTATTCACTATGTAAAAGTATTTATAGATAAAAAGTATGGGAAATATATAACCGAATGTATTTAACTTTTCCAACATTTTAGCATTTCGCTTGGCGTTGGTACAACTTGAAGTAAATGAAGTAAAACGCAAAAATGTAGAGCGGGCAGTTTCCTACATTTCTAGCGCAAAAGAGCACAATGCTGATATTATAGCTCTTCCTGAATGCTTTAATTCACCATATGTAATACGTAATAATTTGTTTTTTTTTCAATAATTTACTATGTGTGTAACAACTATATAGAAAAAGTAAAAGTAGACAAATTACCTTACCGTTTATACTTCCATAAAGATTGTGAATTGAGTCGAGAATATAGGATTTCCCCTTTTTCATGATTATCGTGATTTTTGTATAAATATATTTTTTAAGATACTAATAATTAGGTACTTATAAATTAGTATTATCAATTATTTTACATTTATAATTCCGCCTCTAGTATAAGTGTTAATTGAAAACTAACTTTATGTTTCAAAAAGTACTAGCAAAGTCGTTGAGTAACAAGCCACTGATGCTAACACAAATAGCATTGTCGTAATTAAATATTTCTAAATATTCATTTTTCATTTTGAACTTGTAGAAACAATTTATTATATATACTATTAGCTAAGTAATTGCATAATTAATTAAGTCGAAATATAAAACTTAGTTATTTTAATAATTTAAAAAATAAAAAACTGACAAACATTTCAATTTAATTTATGGTTGGAACAAAAGACAGTTATTTTTCAGTAATTGAAATATTGCAATGCAGAGTACTTTCGAAAATACGCCGAGAGTATTCCTGATGGTGAAACGAGCGTTGCTTCATCGAACGCAGCTAAAGAAAACAACATCTATGTAGTTGGTGGTACGATGCCTGAAATAGAGGGCGATAAATTGTACAATACCTGTACTATATGGGGTCCCGATGGAACTTTGATAGCAAAACACCGAAAGGTAAGTAATATATTCCTTTATGGCTTTGAA
>NW_022883619.1:0-15368 GCF_011952255.1 Bombus vosnesenskii
AAAACTGTCCTGAATTCCTAAGAATTTATTTACCGCAAAACTGACAAAGTGTTTATTTAAAAAATGAGGTTGAAGATAGTCCTTTTCTTTCATTTCATTCATTTTCATTTTCTTTCTTAAGTATGGCTAACACAATATCTAATCAATTAAAATTTTATATTTTCACGTGAAAAGTTTCTTTAGATAATTATTATCAACATGATGACTAACTCTTACGGATTAATACGTGTCTGTAGGGCAATCCGGTGGACTTGATCGGCTTTTTGCTTCGAAAGTTGAGTAATCGGTGTCGCTTTCTTACGCATCTTTGAACTGTATAAATGTTTTAAAATTGTTTGATCCAGAATGTACCACACCGGACAATCAAGAAGGCAGGTGCCTTGACTACAGAAAATGTAAACCTCCGCAAGAAATATGGCAGATACAGTACCGTACAGCCACCGATTTTTATAGACGATCAGTGTGCAGATACCAGGGCAATGTTACGATCGTTTGCTGTCCGAACGATCCAAACAAAGAGAAGAGAGAAATTTTAATAAAAACTGTGTATAAGGCTTGGTAAACCAGCTGAACTTGGTACGTTTTATGTCTTTCTTTCCGATTAATAATAAGCCATTTACTGCAAAGAATGAACTTTAAAGGCATTAAACAGCACATCAATGTACATTTCAATTAGACTAAATAATAATGCTATGATTTTATCGGTAGTAACTTTACTTATTAACTTGAATTATTTCTTTCTTTTACTTCATGTTAGGAAGAGTATCTTTTTGCTTGAAATAAAAAATTGATATAGGAGTAATAATATGGATAGAGATCAAAAACTTTTAGGGCAGAAATTACACGTTTGAACTTTATAGTTCAGTATAGTTCAAATAGAAATTATATAGAATTATTTAATAATTTGTATTCCACTGGAATAAAAATTTAATTTCTGTCTTTATCAAATCTCTATTTCAGAGTATTTGTACGTATGTACTTATCGTCAGCTGTATGATCGAATATCGAATAGGTAATAATCGTTGTTACTCTTTATGTGAGAAAAAATTATGTATATTCACAACTATGACTATTGCATTTTAGGCGCTTGGCCATGGATCGCTGCATTAGGTTTTCGTAATCCCCGAAACCCAGACAAACCACTATGGAAGTGCGGAGGTTCCCTGATATCGACTAGGCATGTTTTGACCGCAGCACATTGTGCACGTATGGATGGAATAGAAAACATACACAATCATAATATTGCCATTCTTAGATTGGTGGAGGAGGTGCCATTTTCGAGTAAGTCCTCAAATATATATATATATGCTATTGAGTATTACTGAAGTATCATATCCTGAAATTTCTTACTGTACACATATATTGTGTCATAAAGCGTGTACAATTCTTTCTCATACTTTTGGTCATTCGTTTTATGCATTTTCATTTATTTCTTTATTTTTCAGGGTACGTACATCCCATTTGTACGAAAGAGCCCCTACGAAAGAGCAACTTCGTCGGCTATAACCCCCTTGTTGCTGGATGGGCAGCATTAAGATATAGTAAGTGATATCAATTTTATAATAAAATTAAACAGTTCCAGTCTTAAATATCTTTCTTATTTTCTTCGTAGGACGACCACGACGTAATGCATTAATGGAAGTACAAATGCCAGTGATTAAGAACGCCGAATGCAAAATAGCTTACTCCAAATTTCCTAATGCACCTGATATCACTGATGGTATAATATGCGCCGAACATGCTCAGGGTGGAGAGGATTCTTGTACGGTAATTAAGTTACAGAGTTACTACAAACTATACGGTATCTGAAGACACGTCGATTCGAATTAACATCAAATCGACGTCTTAAACATTAAAAATAATAGATAAACACAATTTAATAGTTTTGCCACTTCTCACTCCTCATTATGGTATTTAATCTAATTTCCTTCTAATCTTAGTTTTGCTCAAAATACATATAACATGTACGTTATAAATTGGAGTATTTCAATACACAAATCAATAGAAGATTATTACTGTATATAAGTATAATTTCAATACAATTCGATCGATATATTTCAGTATCTTTGATTAAAAATTTAACGATCCTTTCAGGCTGACCGCGGCGGACCACTGCTGATACAACATGAATTAACCTCGTATTTAATAGGTATTGTGTCTTATGCTTATAAGTGCGGCACAGCTGGGTATCTCAGCGTTTACACTAGGGTCACATCGTACCTTGACTTCATTCTCCAAGCGATGCAATAATATGATATTACTGTTCCATAAATATCATTGTGTAAAAAACGTAAAGTTGGATTTTCTTATTGTGGAGATAAGAAACAGCTCAAATTTACATTGTTTTGTACGTTACAAATTATAGGCTTAAAATGTACGAAATGTAACTTTGAAACGACACTAATTTTTTACGCACGATAAACCTCCACGACTTAGGTATGTAAAGATGATAAGCGTATATTAATTCTATTAATTTGGTAATAATAAACCAACTTTCTGAGAAGTTCTGTAAATTTCGTTTCTGTTGTATCAAGAGAATAATGGAATATTCCACTTAGATCGTATACTTCTTGTATGTACGTACAAAATTTTCCAGCTAATCTAAAACACTTCATAAGATAGAGAGCTTCTGGAAATTCGGACACAGATAGTGCATAAAATACAAGATAAGTCTCGTGTCTTTCAAAATTATTTTTTATTCACTAAAAACGTCCTGTGTACTCATGCAATCACATGCAACCTCGAAACTTCACTTATTTTTTATCACTTTCCAATTCAATACACAGTTTCTGCATTTTTGACTATGTGTAAGAGAAATTTCCATTCAGCCAAAGGTGTACTTACAGATTATAGATTCCTATACGACTCTCAGTAAAAATTTATCCGCACTCCAGATAGTTAAAGCTTCTGTCGACCGTATTGATCCATCTGCACTCTTCGTATGACGTCAATATCTGTTCAGTGCTGCTGCGCAGGTTTCTTTGTGTTACGTCAATTCGTTTGTGACCGTTGCGCGAGTAATGGCGCTTTGCAATGGTGATTTGCAGGAAAGCAGTGCAGGATGCTGTGATTCGTTTCTTGTGGTCGGAGGTTATGTTTGATGCCTATATTTATCAAAGATTTAATGCACATTATGGAGAAAGTGTTTTGTCACGAAGTGTGTTTGAATGGGCACAAAAGTTCAAAGAAGATCGCACAAGTGTTATGAAAGAACAGCTGGACGCCCGTCCACATCCACGATGACAACATTGAACGTGCTCATGAACTTATGCTCTATGGAATAGACGAGTGACACTGGATAATGTGGCAAATCATTTGCAAATCAGCCACGGCTCTGCTTATGCAATAGTGCACGACAGATTTGGGTTTTGAAAAGTTTGTGCGAGATGGATGCCGGAAAAGCTGATGAAAAGGTGAAGACGACGATGCATTCGTGGTTCGCAGCTCAGCCCAAAACATTTTTTAATGAGAAAATACAAAGGTCCTTCGGCAAATGGACAAAGTGTATACAGAAATCGAGTGATTATGTCAAAAAATGATGTATGTCTTTTTTGACAATTGCTTAAAATAAATTCTACACCGACAGAGCAGGTAACTTTTTACTCACCCTCGTAAGACACTTAAATTTCCAATCTATTATGATGAATAAAAGAGCTTATACTATTAAATCTAATTGTATTTTGTTGCATGAGAGTACACGTGTATGTGATGTACATTACCTTTATATCCCCTTGAACGCTTCAATATTGCGCATATATACTATATTTTGTACAGCTTCTATAAAATTTCGTATGTTTGTTTAGGCTGTTAATCTAGAGGCTGGAGTACAAAGAAGTGGCACAATGATGGGGGCTGATGACATTTATAATTATCAAGGAATCACCCCTACATTCGCTCAGGTATATATCGTTGACTATAATGTATTTAACATATATGATTGTTAGAATATTAATAATTAATTTTTAATTCTGTCAGAATTTTAATGAAACTGTCCCTTGGGAAGGAAGAACTGATACCTTGATATCACGGTTTGTACATCCTATATATACGACAAATTTTAGAGCATTATATAACGAAGAACCAGATCGTCGTGGCCATGTGATGTGAATAAAAGGACTTGAATTTGATGATATTTTTATAATGTTAGATAACATAACTAAGTATCTTCACAGTAAGATAGGATGACATGGTTTACATGATCTTAATGTTGTTCACTTGAGCGATGATATTATAAGGAAAAGTGTAATATCACAGGTAGGATGATTCATAATTTAGAACTACTAACTCATGTATGTATTAAAAATTAAAGAAACATATTAAATTTTATAGGATATTTATGTTTAGTAACCAGTAATTCAGAGATTGGTATTCATGGTTACTATAACGAGGCTGTAGAAACGCACCCTTTCTTCTTTGCAAATGGTCCTGTGTTTATGTCTAAGCCGAAACTGGAACCTCTGAATAATTTAGATTTATTCTTGTTATTTTCTAAAATACTTATCTACAGTATACCATAAGGAATGATACCGTATCGCACCTAATCAAGTGCCTTAAGAAACATCAACAGGATATCACAGTAATCCCTTATTGACAGATATGTAAGTAAAAGTTATGTGTCATTGTTATACACAATTATGTGTTAGTGTTATACACAGTTATTTATCATTTTCTATTAATTCAGTTGTAGCCACTACAATATCTATGACACTGGTAGTAATTATGAGAACAATAGTGATGTGTTCTATAAGAGGAAATGATGATTAGGAACAAAAACTTACAGGTAAGTCAAAGTATATGTTATTTGCCATTTGAAAAGAAAGTTACTAACTTGGAATTTTTTTGATAAATAATAATTGTGCAAAATATATTGGATTTCAAATTTGTCAAAAATTGAAATTTAAGAAGCATTGTAATAATATAACATTAATATTTTGATTTTTCAGGAGATATCATGCGGTGGATGGATAATATGTAAAAAATATTAAGCAGTATATGAATTTTTATATTGCGTAGAGATAACAAAATGAATTTTAAAAAATGTCGACATGGTAATAAGAAATAGCATCATGACAAAGAATATATAAAGACAGTTTCATTTTTTATAAATAAAAATTTGTTGTTCCAGATTTTTAAATACAGTGAAACGTTTAATTAGTATCTTAATATCTTTAAATAATTATTATTTTAGAATCATTTGTAATTGTATCATACGTACTTTTGAATCCGTGCAAGAACATATGTAATTTTGAAGTAGTTATTATTAGGAAACTGTTAGACGCGAACAGTATGCGAAAAGTTAGTATGCAGTGTAATAATTATCAATCAAAACACAAGAATTAAATTCTTGAGGAAAAAATTTCCGGAATTTCTTATTTACATGGTTATAAAGAAATCCATAATAAAAAGGAGCTGCTTTCTAATACTTCGCTTCCTTGTAATGCCTACGTTAACAATAACGAGGTTCGACTTTTTGTTTTTAGAGGGATACTGGAAAATTTGAAAGTACAGTACCATTGGGAAGAAAATCACGATATTGAAAACGATATTTGCAAGTAAATTTCCAAAAAATCTGTTTTCAAATTTTCGCTTTCTATTTCACATTAAAAGAAAGGGAGGGCTGCCTTCTTTTTCTGCAAGACAAAACAAACATTCTGAATCTCGTATCAATGAATGATGTCAATAGGTTATTTTTCTTTTCAGATTGAACAATATTCCAGATTTATTCATAATTTCATACTACGCGAAGAATAGACTCTCATAGGTATATAAAGGAAATATTAAGTATAGGAAAACTCTTTTTCGTTGTAGGTGACATATGCTTCACGGTTGAACACATGTATTTTTGAACACATATAAATGAAAAAGTACTCTTATGGAGAAAAGGAATTGATACCTTCGATTGACATTAGATAATGTATATAAACTTATGAACAATCACTATCAGTTTGTATTTTAGGTGCACACGCAGATTTGTTGGAGTTCTTATAAAATGTACGTCCTGTACGAACGTTTTATTCTTCCAAATTTTACGATACTATGTCTCATATGATAACTATATGGATTAAACGTAATATAAATGATCCGAAAATAGACTCGAACGACATTAATTGTTTTTCTATTTATACCAATATCGAAAATACAAGTAAAGCTGGAGCAATAGTATGCAAGAATGGACTATTTATTATTTTAAACCAAATCATAGCATATTCAGAATGCACAGTATTATCATGAAATGTAAATGAATCAGTTGTAAACGAACGATTTTACTGTAAAATCGTTGCCTCCTTTTTTTCATCTGAAATATAGCGGCAATGAGTACATTCTTTTAATATATAATAAAACGAGATATCTTTATAAAGTTACATATGTCATCACTGGTAACTGTTATATCGTATGACACCAAATATACCGTTAGTATGGAATGATATTTTTATGAAGATATACTTTAATGATAGATTTTATGAATGAAACGTTATATAAGAAAAATTATGTCTTGTTATTCTATGAAGTGTAGTAGCTAATGAAGATTAATTTTACGAAGTATTAGAGCAAAAGAGAATTAAAAAATTAAAGAGATCTAAATAAGATTGTTCGTGTGGCTTAATTATCTCAATTCTGGTACACCACTTGTTACATTCTAACTAATTAGCGCTAAACAATAACTTGCAAATATTAAAGATATTAACACCTAAAGGGTTTCAGGAAATTTTATAATATTTGATTATTGTATATCTAGTCATTGATTGATAAAATTTCTTGTATAAGCATAGATCGAGGTTGACGTCATACGCAGATTGCATATCATTGACAGGTATCGTTTTGATTTATTTTATGGCTAGAATCGTTTGAATATTATACGAATAATTATTTCCATTCGAACGATTAATAAATCACGTACCTATAAAAGATATATTACGAAAAAGACGTGACGAAACAAAAAAATATTGGAAATTCCGTTGTCATTAGATCAATTATTTTTGCAATGATTTTTATTCCCATGTAATTACATATGAAATGGGTAATTCATTAACATCTCCTCGAATCGAATATAATTCGTTACACTTCACAACGATTCAAATAATGGACGGGAAATATATAATAACTTTCCTGTCCTTGCGTTAAAATAGTACTGTACAAATCAGATGATACAACCTAACCCCAACCTAACCCCAAAAAACCCAATTACACCACATTGCATGACAGCACACTTGCAATGGATTTTTGTGATTTCAATGTCACAGACAATGACACAACTAATCAGAACACGTTCGAGGCTATAGACATTGAAATTACCGCGTGTTTAATACGTTCAAAGCATAAATCTAAATTTCACGCGATTATTTCTTTGCACATTGTGAAACTCTTAAATTATCTTAATCGAATAAATAATCCTAATGTAATAAAACATCTTGAAATAGACCTAGATATCAGAAACAGAAACTCGAAGGATAAGAAATCCTAAAAGGTACTAATCCTAAAATAACAAACTCCTAAATAATAAACAAGTGATAAAACCTGTTATAAATAATAAACCTTACCTGGAATAATCAAATCCTAACTAATCGAAAATAAAACAAGGCAAGCAATTCTTAATCTTTCAAGTAATTTTTCCGAAAACACAGAAAGATAGAGAAATTAAAAAGACGCAGCACAAAGTGCAGCACAATGAAAGTTTCGGAGCGATGAATACGATCGTATTAAACTAAATAATTTTCAAAAGTGAAATTACACTGAAACGTATATCGATGATATTTGTCATTTCTACGATCTGTTTCGCTTGATCGTGCTTCTTTTCTGATGTAAATTCAATTTATAATACGAACTAAGTTTCCTTTATTATTATTAGTCCTGCGCCTTTTTAATTCGTCACTTCTTTTATTTCAGAACAATGACGGGCTCCAAGATGCTGTTCGGATGTTTGGCGTTAATTGCTTTTCTGCATCCATTAGTTCACGTTTGTACTTCGAGTAGTACAGCTCAAGGTTTGTACTTCGAGTTGTCTTTTTCCATGCACTTCAAATTCCAATACGATCTGGTCACGTGGCCTTCGTACAAGTTCGAAATTTTACCTGTTTGGTAATCGTCAATGAAAAAAGAAGTTATGCGTGACCTCAACACATTGAAACAATTTTTATGATTTTTTATTTGCCGGTTGGTCAGCGAGTTAATGGAAAAATTTCACTTAACTATTCGCGTTAATTTCTTCGGTTTAACTTTTGGGAAATGCTTCGTTAGCTTCGGGAATATTCCAACGATTCGTTTTACGTACAAAATAAGCATGATAAATATTACATCACGGTAATGTAATATCGGAATATATTAAAGGTGTAATTTTGTTCGATTAATTATAATTTATTAATAATGGATTGAAAATACAGATATTAGTTAGACAGAGAAACGATGTTTGATTAACAGGAAAACTAAATGCAACGCTCGTATTTACAACAAATAACTTGACAACTATTTGGTAACTCTCTCTCTCTCTCTCTCTCTCTCTCACTAGCAACTCTAACACTCGACAACACTCGCAACTCAATTCTAACGACTCTATGCTTCGACATCTCGATCAACTCTGATTCTCGCAACACGCACACTTTTCGATTCGCCTTGAATAGCGAAACCGTCCTTCTTCTAACGTTGTCTATTGTTTCCCTCATACCTATGTAAAAACTACCAACTACGTGCCTTTAGTCACGTAGGCACTCTTAAATGTAAACGAACCACAGAAACACGACGTACACGGTTTTTCTGTTTTCAGCCGATCTCCAATCAAAGCTATTCTACGATATTACAATCGGCCTTTCCTGACAATCACATCTGCCCTCAGATGTGCTCATCAGCGCCGCTCGCACTTACATCACTATCGTCAGCATTCCACCATTTCATGTGATCGGCTGCCGTGGAAGTTGTCCGTGGCCCTTCGTGCTCCCCCTCTCGCTGCACTATGTATCGGTCATTTCGCAGGACTTTTATCACCCGATACGGTCCAAGAAACTTCGGATGCAGCTTTAGCCCGGGACCCCTCTGCATCCTCTCGATTGCCACTAGATCTCCCGTCCTGTATGCTGTCGCCTTCTTGCGTCTCCTGTTATACGTCCGCTTGTTTCGGATTTGGATCTCCTCAATCCGTCTCTTTGCGTCCGCACGCAGCTGATCTCGTTCCTCTTGGAACACCGCGGCCTGTTCGTCCTCGATGCTACTGCTCCTCTTTCGCTCTTCCTCTATCTTCCTCTCCGTTGTTTGTTTACCCATTTCACTCTTGTCAGGGGCTTTGATCGTCGTGGCAGCATCGTGACATTTTCGTCGGCTCGGTTCGTACATGGAAGACGTTAACAACTTACCATCTACCGAGACTATGATCTCTTCTTTTTCGAAGGTCTTCACGTTCATCGTGTCCTCGACAATCCCATCGTCGTCCTCGTCATCCACATCCTCTGTATATCGATATTATTGGAGGAATTCCGCACGTGCGACTTCCCTTGTCTTTTCGTTCGCCTTGCATTCACTCTCTTCGAGTCTATCCGAAAACTTGAAACAACCCTCACACCCGCAACGCTATCCTTCTCAGTAGATTCGCAAATATCATCAACAACATCCTGTTGCTGTTGTTTAGCCAGATTCTTCCTCCTCGTGATGTTCGCTAAGTCCTCCTGCTGGCCGCAAGAATCCGACGAGGACACCATCTCTTGGTCCACTTTACCAATCACCACGTGTCGTGCCACTATTCTCCGTTCCTCCGACACTTGCTGCACAGCTGCCCGATACTTCTTCAAAACTTTTGCTAACTCTTCTTTATTTTCTTCCAATTGCGACAGTAGCTCAGTTCGTTCGCGACTAGCTACATTAACACGATCTTCTGCTTCGGAACGTTGCCGCAGTGCTTCCTGCAACGAAGCCCGCGTCTCATTCAGTTCTTGCTCCAGTGCCTGTTTCGCTTTAACTGCAACTGCTCTAGCGCATTCTGCATCTTCTAACTGGTTCTTCAGCTGTCGTAAAGCTGCTTTACCCGTCGAGTCACCATTCGATCTCTCCAGCATCGTTTGAGCGTCTCTTAGCAATGCTTTGGTTCTCTTCAAATCTCTTTTTAGCCTATGTTGCATGTCCTTAACGTGTGACAAATCTATCTCACTCGCCTGTGTCTCTACATCTATCTTGAGGACTTCCGGACCCTCATCGGGATTTTCGTCCTTTATTCTACTAATAAAAGATTCTCCCCCTTTTATACTTATTTCAACAGTGTCCAAAAAGTCTGCGCCAATAATAAGCGAATGTTGCATCACTGTGTCTGGAACTACGTGTATGGTTATACAGTACGACTCATTGTCTATAATAATGTTCGTCGAAAATTTCCCGAGCGTAAAATTCCTTCCGGAACCGACACCGCGAAATCCAACGATTTCCCGATATAATCTGGGCGCTCCGATTTTCACATGCTGATCTGCTCACTACCGGTGTCTATCAACGCGCTCAATTCGAAATTTTCCATCTTAACATCCTTACCACGCCTTGTTTTTAACGACCGAATCACGCTGTAAACTTTTTTTGAGGGCTCACCCAAATTGTCGCAACTTGATGCGATGTGTCCGTACTCCCTACATTTGAAGCATTTAGGTCCTCTCGACTTGCTCGGACACTCCGCACACACGTGCTCCGCATCACCGCAATTGTAGCATCGCGTCTTCCTCGCATCTCCAGATCGGCCGGGTTCCTTGTTCCTCTCGGTTTCGGACAGCTTCGCCACCGGCTTTACCCTGTTACTCTTCGGCTCCTCAAATTTCGTCCTCATCTCCATATCTCTTTTTATCGCTTCGTAGCGCCTGAAACGCTCTTTTAATTGCTCGATATTCCTGGCTCCGTATAGCCCAGTCTTGTTCGCGACCTCGTCGGGAATGCCTTGAATAATGTAGTCTATCAAGGATTGCGTATCAACCCTTCCTTGTTTTGCAATCCCGCACATGTGATACATATGTTGTTGCAGACTCTCATCTGCTTTCTTCTTTCTATGGGATAACTCGCCATGTATCTGTTGGTCGCTTACTACATTTTCAAACTCATTCCTCAACGCCTTTTTTAGCTTTGCCCAGGACTTCGCGCATCGTTTTTGTCGTACGAAGGCCTGAGCGGAGCCTGCGAGTAATTTCTTAGCATAGGCCACCATGTGGGCGTCTGACCAACCCCACACTTCTGCCATTTCCCCGAAGTCTTCCACCCACTGATTTACCCTCAGCAGATCATCCCCGCTGAATTTCTCTAATGAGTCCTCCACGTCTTTAAGACTCAGCATCGAACCGACGCATACCTTCTGCTGCTACTCATCGCGGTCCTGATACACCGCTCGCGTGCCTCTCCTGTATTCTCGCGCGCCTTGTTTATCGTCCTCGCCTTCACTTTCGTCGGAGCTCTCTTCTTCCGACGATACATCGTCTCCTTCTAGGGCCGCCTGTAGCCGCGCGTGTAGTTCGGATTTTCTTCCCGTTACCTTCAACCCCAAGCTAACGAGACGCGCTCTCAGCTCTTTCGTCCTCAGCTTCTCGAGGTCTTCCTCTCCCTCTTGACTGCGTTCGGCTCTCTGCTTGCTTCTTAGATCTCGCTGGTTTGTTGGTTCTTCGCCCCGCTTCGAATCCTTAGGAGTAGATCGACCAGGTTTGCACGCTCTGTTCAACCTGGCAACCAGCACTGATCTCGCACCGGATATAGGCAGATTCATCTGTGCGAGCTTACTCCTCGGCTCCTCCAGCGTCAAATCCTCTTCACCCGACAATCGTTCGTCTTCAACGTTTGCCATTTTATTCTATTCTTTTCTACTCCCGCAGAAATAGCTCCGTTAAATCGTATCGTTTCTCTGTCTTATTCAATCCCGGACGAGCCCCCACTTGTAATATCGGAATATATTAATAATGGATTGAAAATACAGATATTAGGTAGACAGAGAAACGATGTTTGATTAACAGGAAAACTAAATGCAACGCTCGTATTTACAACAAATAACTTGACAACTATTTGGTAACTCTCTCTCTCTCTCTGTCACTAGCAACTCTAACACTCGACAACACTCGCAACTCAATTCTAACGACTCTATGCTTCGACGTCTCGATCAACTCTGATTCTCGCAACACGCACACTTTTCGATTCGCCTTGGATAGCGAAACCGTCCTTCTTCTAACGCGTTTTTAAAACGCGATAGCGCTATCACTTTCTAAAAGCGTCGTCTTTACATTTCCGATGGCCACGGGCACATCCGACTACCAGATATACAATGTATTATAAGAGTATCATTACCATACTTTTCATGAAAAGAGCAATTTTTCTTGATAACTATACTCTGTAACATAGATTGAAGTCGCTGATTTGATCCCTCTGATATCGTTGTCTTATGAGAGTCTCGCCTGGTCTTGATTGGTTCTGTTGGCTCTTATCGTTGTGAAAAATCGATTCGTTGTGTACCTTTTTTGTATAGAGAATTATTTTGTGGTAGAATATAATGTTGTAATATTTGTGGTCTTGACTTTACTAATTTTGTCACTGAGCCGCTCTTTGGTTCGTTGAGCGATTCATATTCCGCATATATTCCGTACTTGCTTCGCTTGGTACTTTTATAATTTTCGCAGTTACAATAAAAAATTTAATTCTTAACAGATTAAAGATTTAACCTCTTGCTTTATAGTGTACAATAATTCTTTTTTTTTTTTTGTATAGGTTATGTGATCCATAGTTTGAGTAAGTAGTACATATGTATATATATATATATATATATATATATATTTACGTGACAAGCTTTCATTTCAATCTATATTTAAGATTAATATTTTATCAGTTTCTGTTCGTAACAACATCGAAGTAGTCAATAAGTCTGAAGAGTATAATTAAGGAAGTTATGAAGCAAGAGGTTAAGAACAAATTCTGAAAGAGGTTATGTACAACTCAGTAGTACTGCTTTACATTACTTTGCGAATTACTTTTCAGGCATAAAAATAGTTTAACAGCCACTTATAGTTACTTCCTTACCATTACATTCATTAAATTCGTTTGATTTTGTAAACAAAATAACCACGCTGACCAGTCTCTTATTTAAAATAGAATTATTTTGTCATATATCCAACAGTTTACTTTCTCTTCGCTTTGTCTCGTATTACGACTTTATAACGGTGTTTCTTTAAACTTTAAACGATCGTAATAAATGTATTTACGGACGATGACTGATATCTGGTCTGTCTTAAAGTTTCAACTAATTAGTGCCCCGTTACTTTGGACGTTATGAAATGTTGTATAACCAAAGACTTATCTTCTCTTTTGATAGTTGCATAAGAGAAGACTGAGCCATTGAAACGCTCGAATAGATTAGCTGATTCGCTTAACGTATTTTTACTTCCGACGAGCTAAACACAAGAGCAGAAAGCACATAAGGAATAATACAGAAACGTCAAACGTATACAGAAATATATTTCGTAAAAGCATTAGTACGTAACATGTCTTTATAATTCTATTTATGTATAGTAAAATGGCTTGTATCCATTTTCATGAGTTATAACTGACATTTCAAAGCATTCATGTAGATATGTAACTCTCGTTAATTAATAATTTAACAATGCGTCATGAAACGTATCATTTTCGTTTCTTCCTTTGTTTCGTTATACACAGGAACGAATTTGTAAATAAAGATGTATAATCAACGATAACATATGACAGCGAGTATAATAACTGTCAGCAAAGGAAGAGGTCTTTTCGCGTCTTATTCTATAATACTGAAGACATTAAAGGTGTTAACGATTGTTATCTCACTATGTACGTACATCAAACGAGTACTTACGTAAGAGACCAATGGAAATGGAAACAGCCGAGAATAATTGAAGATAATTTGAATACGTTCCAGGCTATAATACAATTTCTCGTGAACCGTAATTGATTCGCAGAAGGGAATTGCTGCTTCTCACGACTAGCAAAGTGTTTCGCAAAAAAAAAGAAAAGAAAAATGGTATCGGAAGGATAGAAAAAAAGCGGTGGCCTACATCAAGCAATCTTCATGCCGATAATGCATTTATTATTCAGTTCGTTCATTTTCTATCGCGTAACAGACACTGGGATAACTGACAGAACGAGCGTATAAATCTTGCATCTCTCAATCTGACTTCTCCCAATTCGTATACTTCCATCCTTCGTATAAGTGACAATGAATCAGAAGAGTTTCATAGCAATATTGAACAACATACAGTCAACTACAACACCATTAGATACATCCACCATACAGTCAACTACAACACCATTAGATAACAGCAATACAATAGATTATAATTTTCTACGTGTCGTTGATTCATCATCATCATTTTCCATTTTTTTAGCATATGTAAAAACGTATCTGACGTAATCTTACCTCGCTCTTTGAGTACAAAAATCCATTCAAATGAAACAAAGGGAAAAGAAATAAGGAAACAAACACTCACATACGAATCTTCATTACATAACTGTATGTACTCCTCGAGGTATAATTACTCAGACGCGTTACAGCGTACCTTCTTCGTTCCCTGATGGCTGATGTTGATCGTTGACGTTTATAATGAAAGAATTTCGTCAACGGCGCCATCTGGATCCTTGTTGAAAAATTAAAATAACCGCAACAGCACCATTAAGCTCATCACCCAGAGTAGCTCTTGTTGCTGAGTCGTGGAGGAATTCTTATCATCAACGACATAAACTATACCAGTTCCGGTAACGTTCTTCAGATGGTCCAGGCACTCGAACTCGCAACATCGCTTTCCAAGACGAAACTTCCTGCATGTCTGTAGTAAAAAGAAATCGATCAATTGTACAGATCAATCGTCACTCGACTGCTCGAGAATTCAGATCATCCAGAGAATAGAATAGAGACGTGGAAAAATGTAGTGCGATCATCGCAGTGGGAGGAAATAGGGGGATAGGGACCAAATGAATGAACAGGATGTTAAGGACAACTGACGATAAGTTCTTCTTTTGTCGAGAATTGCATGTTTGTGAATGGTTTGTGGGTGGTTAGGTGGAGAGAATTGAAGAGTTTGGAGGTGACTGGAAGAGTGTGTTGGGCAAGGTAGATTGCAGAATGGTTGCGGTAGCATTGTGTTAATTATGGGTTTGTACATGTAATCTTTGTATGTATCACTACATACAACCTAACGTATATTTTTAATAATACATCAGAGTTTTAGTTATTTCATAGCTATGGATTTTATACTCTATAATCTTGACGTTTTATTTCACAGAAGCGTTTGGATATCCATAAAAATTAAATGAACCAATGTATTCATTATCTTATAGAGAAGATATATTATTTTTAATTATGTTCCAATTATTTATCATGATCCTGATTTCCTTATTCTGAAAATTTGAAAGGAAGTTTT